>NW_006238917.1:16836115-16836878 GCF_000375325.1 Capsella rubella
AGATATTACAATGGATTTTGTGGAAGGTTTACCTAATTCTCAAGGCAAAAATGTGATATTGGTGATAGTGGATAGGCTGAGTAAATACAGTCATTTCTTAAGTCTTAAACATCCCTTCTCAGCTTCTGATGTAGCGCGGTTATTCATTAAAGAGGTGGTGAAGTTACATGGATTTCCAGCTTCTATAGTTTCAGACAGAGGCAACACATTCTTAAGTGCGTTTTGGAAAGATTGCTTTAAATTGTCAGGGAATAAGCTCAAGTATAGCACAGCTTTTCACCCCCAAACAGATGGGCAAACGGAGGTGTTGAATAGATGTTTGGAGACGTATTTACGGTGTTTTGCTTCCACTCATCCTAAGACATGGCATCAGTATTTGTCTTGGGCAGAATTATGGTACAATTCATCATATCATACGGCATTGAAGACTACACCATTCAAAGTTTTATATGGTCGAGATCCTCCTTCCATACTGCGTTTTGAAGCACATTCCACAAAAGTTTCAGAATTAGAAGTGATGCTGAAGGAAAGGGATTCAATGTTAGATCAGATTAAGAAGCACTTGATTCATGCACAACAATTGATGAACTCGCAGAGATATTGCATATGAAGTTGGTGATTGGGTTTTTCTGAAATTGAGACCGTACAGGCAACAATCAGTTGCAAAGCGAGCTTGTCAGAAGTTGGCAGCCAAGTACTATGGTCCGTATGAGGTGATGGAACAGATTGGGAAGGCAGCATATAAATTGCAACTTCCAGAAGA
>NW_006238917.1:16836978-16878110 GCF_000375325.1 Capsella rubella
GTCTCTCAATTGAAAAAGGTATTGGGACAGAACCAACAGGTTATTCCTTTACCAGAGCTGTTTAATGAGTCTGATGAATTGGTAGTGGAACCAGAAGCAGTTTTAGAGACTCGTTACAATGACAGTGGAGTATTGGAGGCTTTAGTCCATTGGAAAGGATTACCTGGTCATGAGGACACTTGGGAAATTGTCAAGGAGTTACAGCGCCAATTTCCGACTTTAGCGCTTGAGGACAAGCTTCGTTTCGAAGAGGGGGGTATTGATAAGCCTATGCAAGTGTATACAAGGAGAAGAAATAGAACAAACATAACACGTGTAGAAGAAGAAGATGGCACGTGGGAGAAAGATACTTGTATAAAACTATAGCATTTGACATTTTATCATTCTTATGTTGTTGTATGTGTAAACAGAGACGTATGAGTCTTCTGAGGAGAGAGAGTAATGTCTAGCTGCGTCTAGAGACTCTTCTTCACATATCTGTGGCTGTAATCGATTCTGTTTTGGGTTAATAAAGGGAAGGAGAGTTCTTTTCTTAACAGACCACTGTTAGTGTTGATCAGATCCCAGGGCTTAACACCATGGGGATATCATTGGTCCGTATAGACTACGCACCATATGGACAAAACCCTCCTCACACACACCCTCGTGGCTCAGAGATACTTGTCCTAGTCGAAGGAACATTATACGTTGGTTTCATCGCTTCCAATCAAAACGACAACAGCTTATTCACCACAGTATTGCACCCGGGAGATGTTTTTGTGTTTCCCATAGGAATGATCCATTTTCAGATCAACCTCGGCAAAGTTCCAGCAGTTGCTTTTGCGGGATTGAGTAGTCAGAACGCTGGAGTCATCACAATTGCTAACGCGGTGTTCGGGTCATACCCTCAGGTTTATCCAGACCTTCTTGCTAAGGCTTTCCAGTTGGATGAAAGTGTCGTTAGAGAACTTCAGGCCAAGTTTACTCATCCTCGTTAATCTAAGTCGTGTTTAGACATGTATATCAATTGTTTTGTAACACTCATTTTACAAATGCAATACTTAGAAATATTCATGGATCTTATAATGTTAAAATATGATGTTTTACCTAGTTTCTATTTTCTAATATGAACTTTAGTTTTCGCGTATAAATCTAATCTTACGTTTTAGTATTGTCGGTACTCGGTATATTAAATTTCCATGCAAACAACTCGAACTTGAAAAGAGGAGAACAAAAAAGACAAGTGAGTACATATTCAAAGTATCATCTCGATGGAAGCATGAGTAGTAGAAAACTTGTCTTGTTGAAAGAAGATACAGAAATTGAAACTACGGTTTCTTGTTTTTTTCCGATATTGCACTAGTTTAAAAGTGGGATGTTCACCAACCATTTGTTGTATTACACGTAAATTTAACATTGAATTTTATTAGTAGCTTCACTTTTTCCTATATTGATTTATAGTCTAACATATTTATATTGATTCATAGTAAGAGAAAATAATCTTCATTAATTAGGAATAAAAATATTTTAAGTAGCTATAAAAGTAATCTTTTAAACATTAATTTACCTATTCTACTAACTTATACACTGTATTGTCATTACCAAGAAAACATAACCAATATTGTAAAAGTATTCTGAGTTTATATTTCTATAGAATTGTCTACCTCTTGGTTATATAAGTATTTTTATTCGTCACATTCCACTTACCTACCGCTTAACTAATAGATTAGATTAACGATAGACTTATTAAACATTCTAACTGCCACTTTGAAACATACAAGATGGAAATGAATTTGGACCACGTCAAAGTTGACATACGTTATTGCCCTATAAATAGTAAGAACTCATTCCTTCACATATATAGCAAATCATAAAAAAAATAAAACATTAGCATAAACAAAAAATGAAGATCCCTCATCAGTCTCTTATCATCTCTATTATTACTTTGGCATTGGTCATTCCCTTTTCCAATGCTTATGATCCAAGTCCACTTCAAGACTTCTGTGTGGCCGTTGGTAACCTCAAAAATGGTGGTACGTATGATTGTATGAATAATAATAACAACAAATGTTTCTTTATTTCTCTACTTACGGTTCGCTATATTGATTATGATTAAAATCGAAGTAGTAATATATGGTTTCAAATCAATATTTCTATTTGCAGTTTTTGTGAATGGTAAATTCTGTAAGGATCCGAAGAAAGCGAAGGCAGACGATTTCTTCTTCTCGGGCCTCAATCAGGCAGGAAACACCGATAATGATGTCAAATCCAACGTGACAACGGTTAATGTCGATCAGATTCCAGGACTAAACACTATGGGAATATCTTTGGTCCGTATAGACTATGCGCCTTATGGACAAAACCCGCCTCACACGCACCCTCGTGCCACTGAGATCCTTGTCCTTATCGAGGGAACTTTGTATGTCGGGTTTGTGTCTTCTAATCAAGACAAAAACCGTCTATTCGCCAAAACTTTGCATCCGGGCGACGTATTCGTTTTCCCCATAGGGATGATCCATTTTCAAGTGAATATCGGGAAGACCCCCGCAGTTGCCTTTGCTGGACTAAGTAGCCAGAACGCTGGAGTCATCACAATTGCAAACACAGTGTTTGGATCAACGCCTCCCATTTATCCAGAGGTTTTGGCTCAGGCTTTTCAGCTAGATGTCAATGTCGTCAAAGACCTTGAAGCCAAGTTTGCACCCAAGAATTGAGTTTTAAGAGTGTTTGTTATTGTAACAGTTAAATAACAATGTAATACGTACTATTGAAAATGTTATGCTTAACAAAATAAAACAAAAAGATTTGGTTCACCTAATTTGATATTTAAAAAAAGTTTGTACTTTCTTTATATTGATTTTTTTTTTTTAACATTTTCCTATTGTCAGGCATAATCAAGAGAATGAATACTTGATAAAATCTTAAGAGTTGTTAGAACGATACAAACATTCAATTTAAACAGCATCTTCCCAAAAGAATAAAAACAATTACAAAGATGATTAATACATAGTCTAGTGGTCTATGCATGTAAGTGTCATTGTTATGACGCCACTCAAACTTAAAATTACTAGGATTTATATATTCCAGTCAATTTAAAAATTAAATAAGGCTTTATGATATATTGCTTTTCTTTTTTTGAATAAGATATATTGCGTTTCGTGTATACCTAATGAGGTCTTTATGATATACTGCTTTTCGTGGATACCTAATGAGGTCTTTATTAACTTTAAAGTTGCTAGAAAATATAAAACTACTCAAATCAAATAAAGTTAGCATAAACAAACCATAAAACACAGAACTAGCTAGCTAGTAACTTTCATAGAAATACATCAATTAATTACTACTAATTAAACGTACATTTATAATCATAAACAGTTAATGCAGGGAAATTAAAACAGTAAAAAAAAAATTAATCATTGAACAAAATCATCAGAGTAACTCTAATTTATTTGACAAAACAACCAAATCCAAAAAAAAAAAAATCCAAGTGAATCACCATGCAATCGGTACGAATCAGGACATCATATCAAAGTTTTTTTTCTCTTCGAAATCAAAGTATCAATTTGATTGAGAGTTGTATGAATTAAGCGTTTCTTGTTGAAGAAAGATACACACAAAATGAAATGGTTGATTTTTATGAGACCTTGTGAAATTTGGTCTTCACTTTTTTTCATTGTGGTAGTTGTTAAAGACTGAGATATTTAACAACTAATTAATGATGTTACTTTTTTATATTAATTTGATATATTAGTAGTATTAACATAGTTTCCCTGCTTTGAAGTAGTCATTACGTTTTATAAGAGAGAATACATTACCAAAAAGACCAGTTAACTTTGAAATTAACCAAGATCAATGCATGCACCAATATAAGTCCTACACGTACACATATGCTAATAGATTTGAATCTAGAAGGTGATACAAGGAAATCAATATTTCAAATCAATAAATTACAAGCTCTCTGGTCGTGGGATTGTACGTGCAACATAGGTAAATAGTCATGCAAATGAATTTAATTAAAGATAGATTTAAGTTATAGATAGACTTGTTAAACGTTTTCGAACTGCCACTTTGAAACATGCGACATATATACAAATTTATAGAATTACTTTGGACTACGTCAAATCTGACATGCGCTTTTATCTTATAAATACTGAGCTCAAAATGGTTTCACAATTCACAAACAACACACACACACACACATACAAGATCCTTAGAAAGCATTACTAGAATTTTTTGTTTGAAAAATATGGTTTCCAAGTCTCTTATCCTGATGACCTTATCAGCTTTGGTCATTTCCTTTGCCAAAGCTTACGATCCAAGTCCACTCCAAGACTTCTGTGTAGCCATTGATGATCCCAAAAATGGTGGTGCGTATAAAAACTCTGCTGATTATTATTCTTCTTCGTTATGACTAATTAAATTCACATTTTTAATATATGTTTTTCAAATAAATATTTCTACTTGCAGTTTTTGTGAATGGTAAGTTTTGTAAGGATCCAAAGCAAGCGAAGGCAGAAGATTTCTTCTTCTCTGGCCTCAACCAGGCAGGATACACTAATAATGCTGTCAAATCCAACGTGACAACAGTCAATGTCGATCAGATTCCAGGGCTAAACACCATGGGAATATCCTTGGTCCGCATAGACTATGCACCATACGGACAAAACCCGCCTCACACGCACCCTCGTGCCACTGAGATCCTTGTTCTTCTCGAGGGAACATTATATGTCGGGTTTGTCTCTTCCAACCAAGACAATAACCGTCTATTCGCCAAAATGTTGCACCCGGGAGACGTCTTTGTGTTCCCCATAGGAATGATCCATTTCCAAGTGAATGTCGGGAAGACACCCGCGGTGGCCTTTGCTGGACTAAGTAGTCAGAACGCTGGAGTCATCACGATCGCTGATACTGTATTTGGCTCAACACCACCGATTAATCCAGAGATTTTGGCTCAGGCTTTTAAGTTAGATGTTAATGTTGTCAAGGACCTTGAGGCCAAGTTTAAAAACTAAATCAAGTCATTATATACGAGTGTTGACTGGTAACACTTATATAATGATGTTATACGAATCAAAGATATATGCTTAATAAAATAAAAAGAGTTATCCACCTAATTTGATATTTTATGTTAAGCTTAATTACTTTTCCTATATACGATTCTGTCTTACATTTTTCTAACGTCAGGCTACTAAATGTTTTTGTTCCAAAGGATAAAACTACTCAAATAAAGTTAGCGAAAACAAACCATTGAATATAACTATTTACTTGTTAAAACTAAAGAACATTTAAATTCATAAACTAAATAAATTTTATGAAAAGGAAACTGTAAGGGAAATATCATGAAAAAACCCTTCATAACTTTAATTTATACTATGTCTAGGTTAAGACGAAGGCTAAATCATGCGACTGATAGGAAATGGATGTACACAGGGGCGGACCCACATAGAAAAAAGTGAGGGTAGTTGCACCCACCAACCTATTAAAAACTAAAAATTTTACATTAAAATTAAAGTTGTAAGTGTCAAAATGGTTAAACTGCCCCCATATAATGTTTAAGGTTGTGGGTTCAAGTCATATGTGCTACCTTTTTGCACCCATTTAATATTTTTTCTGGGTCCGCCCCTGGATGTACATAATCAAAGTATCATTTTGATGGAGCATGAGTTTTATAAAAATTGCGTTGTTGGATATAAATACACACAAATAGTAATGGTTGATTCTTAAGAGACCTTCTCAACATATACTTTGGAAATTTGGTCTTTGCTTTTGTCTTGCAGTGGTTCAAGACTGGGATATTTACCAACTAAATTCACTTAATTTAATATTTTAGTATTAAGTAATAACATTACTTTTCCTCACGAAATTACTTTTTCTTAAGAGAAAACTATAATAAAAGAACAATAGATTTTGAAAATAACCAAAATATTCAAACTGTATAGTATTCGATCTAAGATAAAAACAGACTTGGTCCTAACAAGACTTGTTCGTGTTTGCTGTAAATAAACTTATCAAGGCAGTTTAAGAAAGTCTTCCAGTAAGACGTAGTCACAGGTAAACTACAAAAAAAAAGTATGCTCTTATCTTACCTAAGTCATAGCAGATTTGTAAAATATATTGTAAGTCAATCTAGAAGATATAAATTTGCTTTCGTCATAACAGACTTGCATGGTCTCGCTAATAGCACAACATATATTTGGTACGTACGTTTATAATAGTACTTTGTCACCATTCACATATATAGTTTTTTAGTTTTGGCGAACAAGCTAGATTTACTATGTTTCAAATGTCTCACTAATACTAATAGCCCAACGTAGCATATAATTTTCGTTTCACTGATTAAAATATACATTTTAATAAGTAATACAATTCTTGCCAAATATATTGTTCATCACTCTAGAAGGTGATACAAGGATAACAGTACTATAGTATAAATCCATATAAGCTTTGGTTGTGGCTTTCTGGATACTGTTTAATCATTCAAATCCAAATTTAATTAAAGATAGATTATGTCATCGATATATAGACTTGTTAAACGTTTTTGAACTGCCACTTTGAAACATGCGACTTAACTACAAATGTATACAATTACGTACTTTGGACCACGTCAAATATGACATGCGGTTTTGTCCTATAAATACTGAGCTGAAACGAGTTACAATTCATAAACAACACACACACACACACATATATAATTACAAAGTCTTGAAAAAGCTTTAGCAGAAAATTTTGTTTGAAAATGATGGTTTCCAAGTCTCTCATCTTGATTACCTTATCGGCTTTGGTCATTTCCTTTGTCAATGGTTACGATCCAAGTCCACTCCAAGACTTCTGTGTAGCCATTGATGATCCCAAGAACGGTGGTGAGTATAAAACTCGAATTTTGCCTCTCTACTAATTAGTGTTCTCCTTTATTATGTTAAATTCGAAGTTGTAATATATGCTTTTTCAAACCAATAAATCTACGTGCAGTTTTTGTGAATGGCAAGTTCTGTAAGGATCCGATGCAAGCGAAGGCAGAAGATTTCTTCTTTTCAGGCCTCAACCAGGCAGGAGACACTAATAATGATGTCAAATCCAATGTGACAACAGTCAATGTCGACCAGATTCCAGGGCTAAACACTATGGGAATATCCTTGGTCCGCATAGACTATGCACCATACGGAAAAAACCCGCCTCACACGCACCCTCGTGCCACTGAGATCCTTGTTCTTCTCGAGGGAACATTATATGTCGGGTTTGTCTCTTCCAACCAAGACAATAACCGTCTATTCGCCAAAATGTTGTACCCCGGTGACGTGTTCGTTTTCCCCATAGGAATGATCCATTTCCAAGTGAATATGGGGAAGACCCCTGCAGTGGCCTTTGCTGGACTAAGTAGCCAGAACGCTGGAGTCATCACGATCGCTGATACTGTATTTGGCTCAACACCACCGATTAATCCAGAGATTCTGGCTCAGGCGTTTAAGTTAGATGTCAATGTTGTCAAGGACCTTGAGGCCAAGTTCAAAAACTAAATCTAGTCAATATAACAAGAGTGTTTATCGTTATTAAACACTAAGTAATATGATGTAACACGAATTAAAGGTTTATGCTTGATAAAATAAAATGGTGTTGTTCACCTAGTTTGGTATTTTATATTAAGTTTACTTTTCCTAGATTTGATTCAGTCTTACAGATTTTTTTTTTTATGGTCAGGGTACTAAAAAATACTCTTATGATTTAGCCTTTAAGAGTTTCTAACAAATAGATATAACTACAAAATTACATAACAATCTAGTATGGAAATTTTTAATGTTTACATGTTTTTAGAATAAAAGACTTCAACGTTTAGAAAATTAACAAAACAGAAAAAACAATATATTACTTTTTTATTGGTCATATATTTTTTTTCTTTGGATTAGGACGGTAATAAGAATAGTTTATGATATGATCTAACTATCTTGTCTACATGTCGATGTTTGTTATAAATATTTCATTTTACTGGAAACAAAACAGAATAAATCGTATTTCTTTGGATGTTTTTGTGACATTTTGACGGTGTATTATTTACAACTGTAAATATTTAGTGACGTTTGCTGTTTCAGTTTTATTTTCATATATATATATTTCTACAATATGTTTCGAATTATATATTGTAGGTAGAAATAAGGAAAATACATTTATATATCTTGAATGGTATAAATTGAAAACACGTATATATGTCTACGGTCTACGGTCTACGGTCTACCCAATGATGTACGGTGTATAAAACTTGGTCTTTGGATAAATTATCCATAGCTCGCCACAAGCTTGATCACGGTAACGGATGTAACAACTATCAATATCTCTTCCTAACACCTAACAAGTAGCCCTAGTTTTGTCGGGATCCCATAATTCCAAATTTCCAATCCATGCAGCTATCATTATATATTGAGTACGTAAAATAATGATTAATTCAACCTTGAACACATGACATATTAATCGTAACATAACGATACAAAAGCTTAATCGCTTAGGCCATTTTTAAATAAAGAAAGAAAAATGTCCATCTCACTCTTCTTCAAGCATACTCCAATCTCCATACCACCTGGCTCATCCCTTCTCTCCGACATAGCAAATGCTTCGTTACGGTCAATGGACACAACCTCGGTCTTAGCTGGTCTACCCCATCCAAAGTCTGATTCGTATAGACCAAACTGGGGTGACCATGCAACTGACCCGATCTGCGCGTTTGGTATCATTTTCTTCGACCCCTCCACAAAATCCTCACATATTGACTTTATCCCTCGTGAACTCAAACTTTTTACCGAATCGCTTAGGATCTCGACAGCTTTGACAAAACCATTTTCTCCTAAAAATGTCCTCGCTTGGTATTCAAACCAACTTATCAGAAACACACAGTTCCCAAAGTATCCTGTTGGAACTTGAGGGTCTAACCAATGCCTGAAATCTGCTGCATATACAAAATGTACTGGTCTGTTAGCGTTTCCTCCACGCGCTTTTACCATGCATGTCCATACATGAGCATACGAGATGACAAACGTTGACAAGTGAAGCTCGAGCGGAGAGAGGGATGATTCGTTCTTCACTCGCTCCCTCAATTTCTCAATCTGCTTTGGAGTTAACTCAAGCGTGGCACGAACAATATCTGAGCTGATATCTTTATGGGGAGGGAGCTTCAAGCTTCTTAAGTCGTCATTGTCCTTTGAAAGAGATAAAAAGAGTTCCAGCATCTTTGTCTCAGGTCCGGACAGAATGTTGAGTACCGTACGATCAAAACATGGAGTTAGATCCTCCGGTAGAAGCGGAGGTTTATTATGTTCTTGTAAACTGCAAATATGAGCCCAAGATTTTATAAACATTGTTAACGTTTTACCATCTAGGACAGCATGGTGAGATGCAATGCCGATACAGAATCCTTGGTTTGGAAATAACGTGATTTGCAAGGTAATCACAGCGGCCAAATCATCAGAGGTCAATAACTCGGGTATAAGAGGATGTAAATAGGTCGCCGGACGTATTCCATTTCCCGATGCGAAAGAGAAGTCTAAGCCGGTCTCTGCGATGGTAAGTGATACCGTGTCATGCTTAGACACAACAATGCACGGCTTTGGATCTTTCGGCTCCCACGAAAGGCAGCCAGCGAGTGGGAGGTAATGGCGGAGGACAATGGAGAGAGAGAGCTCAAGTTTTGGGAGGATTAGAGAGTGGAATGACTCGCGTGATGATGATGATTCGGTGAGTTTGTAAAACATGACTTGTTGAGTAGGAAGGGATTTCATGAAGTGTAAGTCAAAGAAGGTTAGAGGGAGATTAGAGAAGCTGGCAGAGTCATCGGAAAAGATTGTAGCAGGGGAGACACGAATGGTCTTGATCACGTTTAGCGCCATTAGCATTGGTGGTAGCAAACTGCACTCTCTTTTAATATTTATAACACCATAGATAATGTTGGTTGTCTTAAAAAGTGCAAAGTTGATAAGGTTTGAGAATAATAGAGATGATTGGTTTTGAAATTGGAATCTAGTAGCAAAGGTGATAAGGTTGACATATCTTCTTTGTCCGGATTCTGAGATCGATGTTTGCTGGTTGATGGGGAAATACAAAATGGCGTGCTTAACAAGTTTTGTGACTAATATCATGATAGAATGGTCCCTCCTCAAAGCCAAAGAGATGTGTTATGTCTAACACATGATTCGAGTAACCAAAGAGATAAACTCTGTTTTGTCAAATTTCAAGTCCCCTTTCATTTACTAATCGATGATGTTTAAATACACAAAATCGAAGAAAGAAACTACCACTAAATCTACAGTTAAGATACGTGATTAAGTGGAGATGTAATCCCACTAATTTAGGATAATCAAAGACAACATGATCTCAATTCTACCGGTTACATAGATGATGTCGGTTTACTCCGACTAACCAGCTATGTTCTCATCATATCAGTGTTGTTTGTAAACTACCACATTAAAGAGCTTGTAGACTAAGAGAGTTGAGAAGCAATAGAATAGAGGAAGAACTCTTGAGAGAATAGAGATTTTGGTACTTTCTAAACTCAAAACCAAGCTGTGTATGAGATCAGGAACGTTACTTTCTGCTAGGGGAGAGAGAGAGAGACTATACAAGAACAAGAAAATGACTAGTAGCCAACATTTAGATTCGAACCCGTGATCTTGAAAGCTACTAGGCACTAAAGCTTTTAGTGAACGTAGGACGTTACAATTTTATTTTTCAAGAGAAAATTAAACAAGTGTTTAATTAAACTTTTAGTCCGTTATCGAGCAAATCAATGAGACCATCCATTTCATGTTTCTTGAGCGAGAAGCCAACCTCCACACCGCCATTTCCATCTCTACTCTCGGCCAAGGAAACCGCTTCGCCTTGATCAATCGACACAACCATCACTTTCTCCGGTCTGCCCCATCCGAAATCCAACCCGTATACTCCAAACCGGGTTGACCCGGCAACAGAAACAAACTGCATCCCTGGTGGAAGACTAGTCATCTTTCCAAAATCTGGGGTCTTCCACACCACACTCTCGTCCAATTCCTCAACCATCTCGCTCACTATTCTTGTAGAAGCCAAGAACCCTTCTTCACCCATAAATGTACCTGCGGTTACTCGCACTCTAGCCCTAACGGTGGTACAGTTTCCAAAATAACTAGATGGGATCGGGGGAGTGGGTATTTTTCGAGCATCCGCAACAAATACAAACCCGATAGGTCTATTTGGATCTCCGCCTCGAGCTCTGATTAAACAAGTTAAAGCATATGAATATATAATCACAAACTTTGACAAACGAAGCTCCTTTGACGTGGCGGAAGAGGAGGACTCTCTCTTGAGCCTCTCCCGAAGCGTTTGGATATCTTCGGGAGTGAGCTCAAGAGTGTATCGGACTGCCTCGGGACTAATCACCGGAGACGGTGGAAGCTTTAAACTCTTGGGGTTTTCTGGTTCTTTACCACCGTTGAATTTTTTGTCTAAAGACTGCCATGAGTTCAAAATTTGTATATCGCCATTTGGTGGACTTTTTACGACCGTTCGATCGTAAAACGGAACCAGATCCTGCGGTAGAGAAGAATCTTGATTTTTGCATATGTGCGCCCAAGATTTGAGAAAAATGGTTGCCGTTTTCCCATCTAAAACGGCATGGTGTGCTGCTACGCCGATGCAAAACCCTTGGTTTGGAAACAGCGTGACTTGAAACGACACGACGGAGGCAGAGTCGTGGGAGTTTTGTAACTTAGGGACGAACGGGTGTAACTCGGTGGAGGAGAATGGTTCTATCCCGGTTAAACGGGTTAAGTCTGCGTTTGACTCGGCGACGGTGAACGAAACGGCGTCGTTTGGAGAGTATACGATGCTAGGTTTGGGATCAAGCGGTTCCCAAACAAGTTTGCCGGCGAGTGGGAGGTAGTGAGAGAGGGCTGAGGAAAGAGAGGTCTTGAGGTTGGGGACGATGACTGAGTCGAAGAAAGGGCGAGTTGCTTCTGCGAGTCGATAGAAGATGACTCGTTCGACGGCATGGAGTTTGAACCAGAGAAGGTCGAAGAAAGTGAGTGGGAGAGTGAGTGACTCGGACGAGTCAGAGTTTGAAGGAGTGACTCGTGTTACGTGGATGATATTAAGCGACGAGTCCATTTCTTTGGGTTGTATTTTGGTAAGAAGATATTATCGTTTTATATATATATATATATAGAGAATTAAAATTTTGTATAAACAATAATAGTATTAAAATATTACTAGAAATGATAGAACAAAATAATAATGAAACATGAATTCAAAGCAGGTTAATGGTTTCCAATTTTTCAAAATTAGTAGTCAAAATATGTAAGAGAGACCTAAAATAGTAAATATAATTCATGAATAAATCCAAAAACTGCTTCATAATAAGAAAATAATATTATAGTGATTATATATAGTGGTTAATTAGTAGAAATGATCTCTCTATAGGTTTGGAACTTTTTCCCCATAGTTCTTAACTTGTATGAAAAATGTTAGAACGACACTCTTTTTGAAACTGAGGGAATAATAACAATGTCGGTTCAAATTCTTTAACTCTTTTTTCGAAATAACTATAATGAATACAAAATTGGATTACAAGGAAAAATTAATTATTGATATGTAATGTTCGTTCCATTCTGCATATTGTCAAGTATGCAAACACATGTCGTCCCAATTAGTTGAGTTAATTCTATAGTTGACAAAAAATAAATAATAACAATCTCCGTCCAAACTCTTAACTCTTTTTATGACACTTAAACAGTAAAGTTGTTCAAAGTTCTTTCAGATACAGTATATCTCTATCCCTTTCTTGCATTAATGACTTGTAAATAATTCAACTCTTTCATTTTTGTATAACTATTTCTATTGTTGGCCAATAAAATTTACATAAAATGAAAAACTTATATATGATATATACTAACATATGATTTTATTTCACCACGGATTAAAGACATCCTCGGTAGTATTTTGAGAGGTATCTTAAAGTAAGGTATCCTTAAGAAAACATTTTGTACAAGATAAGGCACACACGAAACATAGAAACCTCAAAGATATTGGACTGAGCTCTAATATCTTGGTCAAGATAATAAATGGGATTTAATTTGTAGGACTGGTCTCGGAAGATATAAATTCTAATACCAACCAACCATACCTCATATAAAAAGCTACAAATAGTCAAATACCGTATCCATAAACAATCAGATAACAAATTTTATTCATGTAATTAAAGAAAAAGGTGATATAACTAACTTAGTCCATGGTGGAGCAAATCAATCAAAGAGTCCATTTCTTGTTTCTTGAGTGAGAAGCCAATCTCCACACCACCATTCCCATTTCTACTGTCCGACAAAGAAACCACATTGCCTTGACCAATAGATACGATCATAACTTTATCAGGTCTACCCCATCCAAAGTCCAACCCGTATACTCCAAACCGTGTAGACCCTGAAGCCAAAATCATTTGTGTACCTGGTAAAAGAGTTGCATAAGCTGCTAAATCCGGAATCGTCCACATCATACTCTCGTCCCATTCCTCGATCGAATCGCTGACCATTCTAGCAGCAGTTAGAAGCCCTTCGTCACCCATAAATGTCTCTGCCGTTTTCATTCTATAGCAACCAGCGATGCAATTTCCAAAATAATTCGGGGTAGGCGGATCAATGAGGCTTCGACAATCTATCGAGAAAGCAAAGCCAGCCGCTCTATTCGGTTCTCCGCCTCGAGCTTTTATCAAGCACACTAAGGCGTACGAGAAAACTATAACAAACGTGGACAGACGAAGCTCCTTTGAGGATGAGCAAGATGAGGATAAAGAATAATCTTTCTTATGTCTCTCACGAAGCGTTTGGATATTTTCGCGAGTGAGTTCGAAAGTGTACCGGACAATGTCGGGACCAAGCTCCATTGACGGTCGAAGCTTTAAACTCTTAGGCTTGTTTTGTTCTTTACCACCAGCTAACATTTTAGCAAAAGAGTGCCACCCATTCAAAACTTTGTTTTCACTATCCGCTGGACTTTTTATGATCGTACGATCGTGAGTTGGGATTAAATCCAACGGTAGAGATGAATCTTGATGTTTACATGCGTGCGCCCAAGATTTGAGAAACATGGTTGTCGTTTTCCCATCCAAAACGGCATGGTGTGCTTTCACGCCAATGCAAAACCCTTGGTTTGGAAACAAAGTGACTTGAAACGACACGAGTGAGGAAGACTCGTCGGAGCTTTGTAACTCAGGGAGCAATGGGTACAACTCAATGGATGGGAAAGTTTCCTTACCGGTTAAACGAGATATCTCAGCGTTTGACTCGGCTACGGTGAATAAAACGACGTCGTTTGGACAGTAGACAATGTTAGGTACTTGGACGTCCCATACAAGTTGGCCGGCGAGTGGGAGATAGTGAGAGAGAGCTGAGGAGAGAGAGACTTTGAGGTTAGGGACGATGACTGAGTCGAAGAAAAGGCGAGTTGCGTCGGTGAGTCTGTAGAAGATGACTCGTTCAACGGGACGAAACTTGAAATAGAGAAGGTCGAAGAAGGTGAGTGGAAGAGTTAGTGACTCGGAAGATTCATAGTTTGAAGGAGTGACTCGTGCCACCTCGATGATGTTAAGGGATGAATCCATGTCTCTCTGCACAGTCTTCAGTCTTGTGGTGAGAAATGTACTTATCCGGGGAATGATGCTACACATTTATAACCAGAGATCGATGTAGAGGTATTCATTTTTCTATAAAACAAGAATAATAAGATTTTACCAAAAAAAAAAAAAGGAATAATAAGAAGAATTTTTTTTTTAATAGTAATGTATTGCTATTTATATAAGGAATTGTCATAAAAACCACCAAAAGACAATTGATGATAAAAAAAAAAAAAAAGAAAAAAAAAAAAACAACCAAAAGACAATTATAAATTATAAATTCTTTTAAAATACCACAAAACTAAACTAGATTTTTTAACATTCAAAACTAATTTCTATATCCTTAACACTAATAACTTTAAATATTATGTAGAATTGGTTGTGAATAGTGTTTTAATGACTTTCAATGTTATGTAAAATATGTTGATATTCAACCAAGATTTTATTAAACTCTTTTAAAATTTGGTTTTATTAGTTATTGATTTTTAAAAATTCATTTTTTCATAAATATGAGGTTATTAGATTCATAATTTTATAAAGTCATTAAAAATTTTGTTTTATTTAATTAAAACAGAATCATTGAATTAAATTATTATGTTATTGGCTTATGATTTTAAACATTTTTTTAGAAAATAAAATCATGGAAAATATCATAAAAATATATAAATAGTTTGAGAGACTTTACAAGACTAAAGAAAAAAAATTTCAACAAGATTACAAAAAAAAAAACTCTCTATCAATCCTTTAGACTATTCCATTTACTACCATCTATGATTTTACTAAAATCATTTAAATTCCTTAATCCTTATGAATTGGAATTCAATAATCATTTAAAATTTGGTCTACCCTAGAAACTATATTTTAGTATATAAAGTTTGGTTTTCAAAGCTAATAACCGTTCAAACTGATATGATTATTGAAAATGTATAGAGAAACACACAGACAGTTAAGCTTGGAACGCGCCAAACAAACGCTTTTTCCTTCGATCTTTATTAACAAAATTTATCTTTCCTAGGATACAATTTTGTCTCGGCTCTTACTCAATCTATCCCTACCAATAGAATTGAACCCGACTAAAGAACGAGCACTAAACCTATCTCTCCTACACCCGTGTAGTCCCAAGAGAAAACAAACACTCACCTTCTCAGCTTTTTGTTTTGCTAGCTTCGAAGTTTACAATCACGTACAAAGAGTCTAAAGTGTTCAAGAATGGCTCGTGGCCAAACCCTAGACTATTTATACTCACTACTCGAAACCCTAACCCTAGGATATTCGAGGATCTCACGGAAACGGAATATACTTGCTTGTCAAGCTTATCCTTTCCTTATTTGATGTGAAGAATATTCACCATATCTTCACACGCAATTCGTCTCTATCTTAGCTGCCAAGCAAGAAATCTTCCTTAGCACGTCACTCCATCCACTTAAACTTTGCCACGTCATCTCACGACTTCATGTCAGCAATTTCAAGTGTCTGATGTGATCCCAGGCGTCTGATGCGGTCTCAGGCGTCTGAACAGATGCAGCTTCCTGATCTTCACAGCAAGCTGTTCTGGAACTGCATATTCAATTATGACACATGTCAATTTGAACGAACGGTTAGAAAAAATTTACCCTCAACAATTTATTAAAAGTTTGAAAGATTGGTTATTCTTGTGTGCCAAATGCCCAAAAAGAGACAACGATGGTAAAGACAATACAATGAACCAAAAAGAAACTACAAACTATTTTAACCCCGAGAAAGCCCAAACTTAAGAAGCCATGCACTCTCAAACGAGAATTATATGGTAATTAAACTTGATAATAAAATTATGGAAGGTTGAAACACCGAGGATATATGTTGTTGACAACTATGAGAATTATGCGACAATAGAAAGTTACAATTTCACCTTATCCATACAGAGAAAAAATGATTCAATCTTTTAGTCCTTTATGAAGCAAATCAATGAGAACATCCATTTCATGTTTCTTGAGCGAGAAGCCAACTTCCACACCACCATTCCCATCTCTACTCTCAGCTAAAGAAATCGCTTCGCCTTGATCAATCGACACAACAACCACTTTCTCCGGTTTTCCCCACCCGAAATCCAACCCGTAAACTCCAAACCGGGTCGAACCCGCAACGGAAAGAACCTGTGCTCCTGGTGGAACAGTCACAAAAGCTCCCAAAAGCTCTGGTATCTTCCATGCCACATTCTCATCCAATGCCTCAACCGAATCACTAACCAATCTTGCAGCAGCTAAAAACCCCCCCTCACTCATAAAAGTCTCTGCCTTTAACGGCATTTTATAAGCAGCAGAGACACAATTGCCGAAATAGTTCGATAGCACCGGTGGAACCATGAGGCTACGACAATCCACAGCGAATCCGTACCCGACTGGTCTATTCGGATCACCGCCTCGAGCTTTGATAATACACGTTACAACGTATGAGTAAACAATCACAAACGTTGATAAACGAAGCTCCTTTGGTGTTGATGAAACAGAGGATTCTCTTTTGAGTTGTTCTCTAAGCTTTTGTATATCTTCTCTAGTGAGATTGAGAGTGTACCGGACGACGTCGGGACCAATCTCCGGCGACCATAGAAGTTTCAAACTTTTAGGGTTTTCTAGTTCTTTACCTCCGGTTAACAGTTTGGCCACTTTGTGCCAAGCGTTCAAGATCTCTGTATCTAAATCCGTCGGGCTTTTTATGACCGTACGATCGTAGTTTGGGATTAGATCCTCCGGTAGAGAAGAATCTTGATTTTTGCATGCGTGCGCCCAAGATTTGAGAAACATGGTTGTCGTTTTCCCATCTAAAACGGAGTGGTGTGCGTTAACGCCGATGCAAAACCCTTGGTTTGGAAATAACGTGGCTTGAAACGACACGGCGGTAGCTGAGTCGTCGGAGACAGGCAACTCGGGGACTAACGGGTGTAACTCGGCGGTCGGGTATGGTTCGTTACCGGTTAAACGGGAAAAGTCAGCGTTTGACTCGGCGACGGTGAATGAAACGGCGTCGTTTGGGGTGTAGACGATGGTTGGTTTTGGGTCAAGTTGTTCCCAAACGAGTTTGCCGGCGAGTGGGAGATAATGAGAGAGAGTAGAGGAGAGAGAGGTTTTGAGGTTGGGGACGATGACTGAGTCGAAGAAAGGGCGAGTTGCGTCGGTGAGTTTGTAGAAGATGACTCGTTCGACGGCGTGGAGTTTGTACCAGAGTAGGTCGAAGAAGGTGAGTGGGATGGTTAGTGACTCGGACGAGTCGGAGTTTGAAGGGGTGACTCGTGCCACCTCAATGATATTAAGTGATGATGAAACCATTTCTTTGGTCACCAAGATGTGTTATGCGATGATCATACTAGGATACATATATATATATATATATATATATATATATATATATATGAATTGTAGGAAGAATTCAATTTTGTTTCTAACAAGAAGATAAATAACAATAAATATTTAACAAAACAATAGAAGGATATTCCTTTTTGAAAAAGATCACAAATGATAACAAAAGTAGTCAATTTATTTGACAAAAAAAAAAAGATATGGATTCAAGCTGGTCAAGGTCAATGGTAAAAGATTTTTCAGATGAAAATTTACAATTTAAATTTATTTCCTTTATTTTTCAGTCAAATATATCTTTAAATACTTTCTATAATTATCTATAATATATATTAGTTTTAAAATAAATTTTATTTCTTATAATAAGTTTTTATTTTATTTTATATCTTCTTTTTCAAATAAAATTACTTTCTATTTTTAAATGTACAAACTAGAATTTTATTTATACCAATCTTATAATGTTTTTTTTTTTTTTTATCTTTTGAGTATAATAATTTGATTCAATTCAGATTAGATTAGAATGATATTATATATCAATGTAAACTTCTTTTACTTGTTATTTTCTTCATTAATATTTTTTTCTTAAAGTTGTTTAGATATGTTTTTTACTTGTAATATGTTTCTTTTTCATAAGGCGTTTGCATTAATATGTTCTTCTAGCATTAGTCTATCAGGAGAAGTACACGACTATAGTTAATTAAAATTCATAACGAACGTTATCGAAAGCTATGAGGGCCAAACTTAATTATATTCCTCCGCACATAGACTTAATTGCACAAAGCCAAAATATGGACAAATCAAATACCACACATTTCATAACCACTCAAAATGATGATAAACATATGAGTCGTCTTATATGGCATTTGCCTAATTAATGAACGTGACATTTGTCCTTGGTTTTTATATGGACCATATTGAGTTTTATGCTTAACAAGTTTAATTGGTGTACATTACGTCCCAATTTGAGGTTTCTATCAATTTGGGATGTTAATTAAGAATGGACTTGATTATAATGATAAAATTGATAAAATGATTTGTTACTTTTCTTAGCACGTTAATGGATCTTCTTGACTAAGAAAAATCGTGATTTGTACGTAAAGCTAGCATCTCTCTCCCTCTCTCTGCACCTGCCCACAACATTTTGTTCTGTGAAATGAAAAATAGTATCACATGCCGACTTATCAAAGTTTTTGATATTGACTTATCAAAGCTTCCATAAACTTTAGTTCAATCACGTGAATGACAAATCAATGTTTGGTATAGTTAGAATCTGTGCATGAACATACATGTGTACATGCTAATGGTTTATGGCTATAAATTTTAGTCAATGTTTGCATTTATGTATTCGTTTTTCTATGAGTTGGGACGTTGGAATATTTCACTCTTTTTTTTCTCTAGTTTTGGACATTGGACTATACATAGTTGTCACATTTTAAGTTTCAAAGAAATATTGTTTTTCTTTTTTTTTCTTTCAGATTATAGCACGAAGCCATGATGTGCTTTGTGTGCAACTTTCTCTTACTAGTATGGGTTGTAGTAACTGATATTGGGATCGGAAGAGGAACTGTCAAAATAGTTTGTCCAGGTCTATTTTCATCAGTCCAACATTGTCTATTTTGATTATGGACAAATAGTTAATCATGTCTAGTGATGTTAAAATGGGCATAGACCCCCCCCCCCCATTTAATAGACATGATTCATGTCTATTAACAACTTGTGACCATGTCCATTAATGATCATGTTTTTATGGGTTGTCCATGGATATTCATTAGACATAATATAACATATTTTGTAAAAAGAAAAAAAAATTGAAAACAAATGTCTAAAATCTAAACATAAAAAACTAAACGCGCAAAATGAAACACATAATATATTGCCAACCGTATCCTTTACTATTATTTTCTTTTGGTACTTCTAAAAACCAAAAAAAAAAAATTGATATGTATGTGGATATATAATATTAAATAATTTTTTTCATTTTCTATATAAAAATAATTTTAGTTTTATCATGACCATTTATAATTTTATAGATTTTCTTTCATTTATGGTTAAATAATTATATTTCGATTAAAAATATAAGTTTTGCTACTGAAAAGACAACCATTTTATACTACAATTCATATATTATTTTTTTGTGTGTCAAATCTTTTAAAATAGTAACTAAAATGGAGGTAAAAAAAAAATAGTAACTGAAATGATACAATTAAAAAAGGATATAAATTTTGTTTCAAGTCATATGGGTCGTTGTAGTGAATAAATCTGTCTCTGTCTCTATATTTGTTTTATGTATATATTTATTTAATATATGGAGTATTAAAAAAAAAAAAAAAGGATAATGTGTTAAGAAATATATGGAGTTGATTTGTCTATAAAGCTTCGGACGTAAGATATGACGCAATTTGACGAATGGTAAGAGAGCAATCCACATGGAAGTACGTAGAGAGAGGTCATAACAAATTTGGATTCTACGACTGTCTTTTCTTATCGTGGTTTTGCCATTTTTGTCAGACACTAGACTTTTGGATCGTATCCGTTTTGAATCTGACGATATATTTGCCCATCATTGTCATATTATATACAACTTTTTTTCTTTTTTCCCGAGGAGATATTTATATTAATAAAAGAAGTGGGACGATAGCAAAACAAAAAGACCAGTTACAGTACTAAAAATGTAAAAGAACTGTTCCAAGTTCCTACTAACGAAAGGATAGTGTCTAATAGTTTATCGAGAAGTTGTCTTGTTGGTCGAGACAAGACATCTAAATGTGAACTTGGCTAACTTATGTCATTTGGTTAATCAAAAATCAAAATAGTGTCATGTTTTAGGAAATTCGGTAAATAGGTTACTCAATAGTTACACTTATCATAGAAATGAATCAGTGTTAAAACTCAGATTATCCCACGGGTTAACAACCAAAAAAAATAAAAATATTATCTCATCAAATTTTGTGTTTTTTTTTTGGGTATTAAATGTTTCGTATTCCACAACCTAAATCTTTTTAAATTCATAGTGTTTAAAGAAAAAATTGGGGAAAAACTCTCAAAACTTAATAATCCCTCTGTTCTATTTTATTAGATTTGTTTTTTAGCTAAAATCACAATGTTTAAGAAACCGTAAATATTTTATTATTTTTACATAAAATATATTACTAAATATTTATTCAGAAAAAAATAACCAATAGAATAAAACAATGGAGAATACAAATAGTCATAACATAATAAATAAATGTAAATGATGCATAAAAATCTGTAAAAATTCTTACAAAATAGAACAAATGAAAAAAAGCAAAAAAATTTATAATTTGGAACAAAGGGAGTTATACTATTTCCTCACAATAAAACAATCACTTGAAGTTATTTTGCATTCTATTATAAATTCTTGAAGTAACTAAGCAATCACAAAACTGTTTCAGGAATTCATATTTCCTTTTTAATTTTGTGTCGTCTTGGTCATCAAATTAGTTTTCTTAACAAAGTTTTGAAAACGATTTATTCGTAAACACACTAACAAAAAAAAGATTAAAATAAAAATAAAAAGTAGTCTTTCTCAACACATCTAAACACTCTTCTTGCATCTTTAGTACTTGTAATCAATCACATTTATTGTATTCCTCAGAGTGAAGGTTTCAGTTTCCATACAAAAGACCTCTGTAGCTTTGTAATCAGAGTCAAATTATACAAATGGCGTCTTCAAATCGAATCTATGATCTCTTCTTTTCTGTTGTTGTTGTTGTTGTTGTCAGAAGAATGATAATATCTCACAAGTTGGTGACAGAGGAAGAACTCTGAAGCTGCCTCTTGACAAGATTTGTGTAGATTCCATTAAGGCTGAGAAGCTCATCATGAGTGCCTTTCTCAGCAACTTCACCATCTGATATTACCGCCACACAGTCTGCAGTCTTGACTGTCGATAGCCGATGAGCTATCACCAACACTGTTCTTCCTGCCATTAGCGAGTCCATTGCATCCTGCAAACAGAGTCAGAGCACTTAGGATACGAGTAGATTGTTTTTGTTTTTAGTCTTTTTTGAGTTTTGATATCAAAGTTCTGTTTATTATACCTGAACAAGATATTCGCTTTCTGCGTCGAGTGCACTTGTGGCTTCATCAAGGAGCAAAACACTCGGGTTTGTAAGAAGTGCCCTTGCGATTGCAATCCTTTGTTTCTGTCCTCCTGAGAGCCGTAAACCGCGTTCTCCAACAACGGTTTTATACTTATCCGGGAACGCTTCAATGAACTCGTGTGCATTCGCCATTTTCTGTCACAACGTTTCATTTTGATCCCAATCAGAATGCGTGTTCAATCCCTTACTTACGATGAATCTAGTGTTGATCAGTTTTGGTTTAGGTTCGGGATGGGTTCCTAATCAGATGTACCCTTTCTTCAGAGAAAGCTAAGTTTCAGTTTTCTAGTCTAGTTCGGTTTTTGGATCGGTTTCAGTTCAATTTATCCCTATGTGCCAATGAGCACAACATAAATGGAGAAAGAATGAGACTTGTGATGTGCTTACCGCTGCATTTTCTACATCGGAAAGACTAGCTTCACCGTCAAATCCATATGCAATGTTCTCTTCCACTGAACAGTTGAAAAGAATTGGTTCCTGGCTTACAATGCTGATCTGAAATAATCACAATCCAGGATAAGATAAGTCAAAATTTGGGTTCCACCAAATATGCAAAAACATGAATTATACAAGAGAAAGAATTGTTTACCTGTTTGTGAAGGTACTGATGGGATATTTCCATCAAAGAAACTCCATTAAGCAAGATCTTTCCCTTGAGAGGATCATAGAATCTCTCAATCAAATTTGCTATAGTTGTCTGCACATAGCAAATAAAAGATATGAAAAACATTCAATGGACCATATAGCCAATTTGATTGAGAGGTCAGAAGTCAGAACTTACTTTTCCTCCACCACTTGGTCCTACTAGTGCAACTTTTGAACCTGGTGTCAACCTCAACGATATTCCCTGCAAATTTCAGGTGTTTCAGCAACGGTTAAATTGTAGCAGCTTCACGAACTCTGTTATCATCCTAATAAAATTGTAGTTATGGTTCAAAAATCTACAATTTGAGTCAAGAAAAGTTATTTGTTCTACCAAACTTTCAATCATACTAAATGCTTATATATTGAAGGATATACACATATGTTTCATATGATAACATTATGATCTAAACTAAAATATATATATAAAGTACAAACGACGATTTGGCGTTACCTTGAGTATCATGTGACTAGGGCGAGAAGGATAAGCAAACCAGACATCATCTATTTCCACATCTCCATCAGGATTACTGAAACCATAATTATCCCGAGATATAAACCTAAACTATTCTTATGATATAGAAAATTATTTTAGGAATATGAGAGGAAATCTCACCCAACCGGACACTTATCCCCTGAATCTGCCATGCTCGAAACACGGTCCAAGATCTGAAATACCCGTCTACTAGCACCTGCAGCTTTCATTGCAGTTGTGTACAAACTCGACAAAGAAGATACCGATGAACCAACTGCCAAAACACTATCTTAGTTTAATAAGATAATTCTTTTAAATATTCCAGATGAAGAAAGAAAAATGCAAATGGAACCTGTGAGGCTATAAAGAATAAAGGAAGTAAGTGCTCCAACGGTCATGGAACCATATATTGTCAAGTATGCTCCATAACTAACAACCGTAATCACAGATAATGTGAAAGCGGCGTTTAGTCCACCGAAGAACAACCCGACAAGTACCTACGTCACCCAAAAACAGATATATCCTCTCAAAGACACATCAAAAATCAAAAAGTTAAATTTAATGAGATTGTTTAGTCCACATAAACTTACAGCTTGTTTGAGTCCTAGCTTCAGAGTCTCATCGACTTTCTCGGAATATTGTGATACCATATAACTTTCTTTCGCAAAAGATCTAACAGTTCGGATTGCACCAAAAGATTCCTAGATAGTAAATTTTGCTCCAATCAATCTAAAATAATGAACTGAGAAAATAAACATTGATAAGCACTGCATGAAAAAGGCAGAGTTAAAACCTCAGCAATTGATGCAGCAACAGCAGCTGCAGCTTGAGTTGTGTGTGAAAGTTCACGCAGATAGCGGCCGAACTGTTTCACAGCAACTGAAATTACCGGAACTACTACTAGTGCCAACACTAAAAGCATGATTGATAAACAAGAAGATAAAGTCAGTTTGTATATTCCATCCACTGGTATAAAATCTGAAAAAGATATGAAATAGCTTCTTACATGTTAATTTCCAAGATGATGTAAACATGAAACCAACTCCAATAAGCGCAGTTGTTACATTACGTAGAGCTTCAGAAAGATTTGTTGTAGCAGCGTTTTTTATGATTTGGGTGTCTTCGGATAATCTACTTAAGAGTTCTCCGGTTTTTGTGACATCATAAAATGCAATTTCCTGTTAACACAGAACAACAAAAACCTTTTCTCAGTTTCCTGTCAGTCAAGTTAGTTCATTAGACATTAAAAGTCACAAACAATGCATGAAAGACTAAATAAAAGAATAAAGGCAACAAATAAAGCAAATCATAAGAATCTTGAAAAATGCTGTACCTGATGCATTAGGTGTTTAAACAAATCTTTTCTCAGTCGAGCCACAACTCTTTCACTGGCAGAGTTAAATAGCCACGAGCGCAAAGCCGTGCATAACGATCTAAGGAGACCAAGATATAGACAAAGAAGTATGAGTTAAACAAAACCCTAAGCACTAAAGATCAAGCAAAGACTAATTAAAAAAATTTTAAAAATGTAAATTACCCAATTACAACGATAAGCAAAATGATCACTACGGAGTTTCTAACAGCAATCAAGGATTCTGTTTGCTGCTCAGGCGTCTTGACATCTCTGGATACAATGTCTATAATCATCCCACCAAACTTAGGCTGCATAACATACAAAAATCCAGCTTTCTTAGTTCTAATAAGAAATATGAATTCCTATACATTTAAGAGATAACTAAAATAAAATAGATAGGAAGTTAAAGATCAAGAGATGAGACATACAACGAGGAGATTAGTAGTTGAACCTATCAACAAAGCAATGGTACCAATCACTAGCTTTCCCGCATCGGGCTTCGCCTGCAACCATAATATTAGAGTATTAGTGTATCTTTACATAAGATTGCTATACACTTTGCTAAAAAAGAATCCCTCACCAACGCAAATACTCTGCCAAATCCGACATTTGCTGCCTGAAAAACCAAAATTAGATACTATCACTTCTGTTCTATACAAGAAAAGTTTCTGTAAAAAACATCACAAACGAATACCTCAACAACACCATGCTCAAGATCATTTTGACCATTTTCGCTTCCATTCGCTTTCGTTTTATCCTGCATACGAATGCCATGTAAACATACTAACAATTAGAAACTCTGTAAACAGGGCTTTTACTGAAACATGAGAACTCTTAAAATCAAATTCAACAATCAAACTTTAAGAATGTTTCTCCCATTGGAACCAATCGTTCCAATCAAATACTAACCACACTCTTGGAATCGAACTTGTAATTTTCTAATAACAGTGAACAAATCATAAACTTTATGATAAATTGCATCTAGTTCTAGTAACTCTGGTGATGAAAGGTCGAAACTTTACATCGATAACAAAACTTTACAGAAACAAGAATCCTCAGACATGAGAGTAGGAAACAAGAAAGGTTAAAGGAACAGACCTGATTCTGCAACAGAGGATCTCTGTAGCTACTACCACTACCATAACCTTTACTTGACCCACCAGTCAACAGTTTCTTGTTGCCCATCTGAAACGATTAAAGAAAGTCTCAACCTTTGAATTTGGGTTTCGAAAGAGAGAACTTTTAAGGATTCTAAATATTTTTCTAAGCCATGGAAAAAATCGAATTGGTGTTTTTGTTCTCTCCACAATTTGGTTTCTTCTTCCTCTGTGATTTTGGGAATACAGAATAAAATAAATGTCGTGAGAGAAACTTTTTGTTAAATGAAATCTAATTTAATGTCGAAGGTCAAGACTTTATTTGGTGATCGCATAAACCATTACTTTTTTCTATTTTTAACGACTTTTTTAGTTTGTTTTTTTTGGTTCAAAACAAAAAAGACTTTTTACTTTATACACTAGTTGTATATATATTATTATTTAACGTAGTTCAATCTAGATTTAATTTTATGAAAAATGAGAAAATTCCCTGAAAAATATGAAATATAATTAAAATTTTAACAATTTTTTTTATAATATAATAAAATATAAAATAGGATCATTGTTATGTTATGAAATTATTTAACGTAGTTCAATATAATAAAACATAAATTATTATAAAAATTGTAGGTTTTAATAATTATTGTTATGAAATTATTTAAGTAGTTCAATCTAGATTTAATTTTAGATTTTTGGTTCAATCTATTATAATTAATTTTTATAATAAATCAGGAGTATTATATTTTCTATATTTTATAAAAACTTTATTCTTTAATTTTTACAATTTTGTTTATCCGATCAACAAAACCTACATGAATTTTCATATCAATAATTATCACCAAGTCATTTCATCCTCTATTTCCTCGCCATAAGAAACTGAAGAAGATTCATGAATAACTTCAGTGGAGATATGCATAGAAGGCTTAGGTGGGACGTCAAGCACATCGAGACTTCCTTCTATCATTTCAACAACTTTGTTCATCGGTGGACGATCTGATGGGCATGGTTGAATACACCAGAGACCTACCAAAACCATCTTCCTTGCAATATCTTTTTCCTCTTTGGCTATTTCATCACACAATATCCATGTTTGTTCTCCATCTTCAAGATCCTTATAGATCCAATCTGGAAAGTAAGTCGAACTAGCAACGGGATCAATAGTTTCTACAACTCTTTTGTTCCTTGCTCCAATCATCTCGAGCACCAACATTCCATAGCTATACACATCAGACTTATGCGAGACTCTGCCATACATTCTTGAGAACACCTCAGGTACAATGTAACCTATAGTTCCTCTTGCATCAATCAGCGACAAAATGCTTTCTCTTTTTTCGCAAAGCTTAGCGAGTCCAAAGTCTGAAACTTTAGGACAAAGATTGCCGTCTATAAGAATATTCTGAGGTTTAATGTCGAAATGCACAATTCTTGTTTTGCAGCCATAATGTAAGTATTCCAATCCTCGAGCGACGCCCAACGCGATTCCATATAATGTCGTAACATCTTGACTCAGTGACTTATTTCTAGACATAAACTGGTCGAGAGACCCATTCTCCAAAAACTCATACACAATCGCTCTTCTAGACCCTTCATAGCAGAAACCAAGAAGAGAAACAATGTTTACATGAGATGTCTGGCTCATGCTTGCGACTTCATTGATGAAATCCTCACCGTTTCCCTTCAAGTCTTTCAAGACCTTCACTGCAACCTTACGACCATTACAAAGACTTCCTCCATACACGGTTCCAAATCCTCCTTTCCCAATTATGTAAGAAAAAGACTTTGTAATTTTCTTTAGTTCTGCATAAGTGTACATATTCAGTAGCTTCTTGTACATGACGACACTAATTTCCTTTTTACTCTTCCTCTTCATATGACGTATTGACAACATGATAACAACAATAAAAGCCACCAGCCCAATTGCAGAACCAACGACTATGAAGATTATAACCAGGACATGTAATTTACCTTTCATCTGCGGCCGTACACGGTTTGGTGTTAAGTTTGATGATAATGGAGGATTTGGATTAGGTCCGGCGAGATTACCGTCTGAGTTGTTAAGCTTGAGAATCTCTACACCATTCAGAATGACGTCAATATATGTTGGATTATATTTCAAATAAGGATACAAGTCAAGTCGTAAGTCAGGTCTTGGCCCACTTTCAGAACCAACATATACTTGGAAATCAAGATACATCGGAATCCGAGAACCACCGCTCAACCTAATCACGTCCATATCTTCCTTAGCAATCTGATCCCCGATGAAGATGGTGAAGACGCGTTGGTCCGGTTTGTTCACTTGGTCGGATACAGTCTCATAGAAATGAAGCCTCACGAGGTAATTAAACTCGGCGTCGACTGTAAAAAACCACGTCATGTTGAAATTCAGGTTTACCTCAGGATTTTTGGGGTTTCCCATCGAGCGGCATGTTGTGTACACATCTTCCGGGGCAACATATGCTGGAGTTTTTTCCGTGTAGTTGATCATCACATTTGATATGTCCGGAATAACTCCAGAACCACCGAGTAGGTACTCATCATCAGAAAGCCACCGCCTAAACATTCCCGAATCTTCGTCCTCGCCCACCATTTGTCCACCTACGTTTAACCGGTGAACCGTCTCGAAAGCCGTGGAGTTGTCTATCTCCAAGTCAAATTCCCTGCCAACGTTTGTAATTTTGTCGTCAAATCCTCCCTTTGAGTAAAAACGGTCAGGCATGGAGACTATCTCGATACCGTTAACAAAAGCTAACGAATTTGGAGACGGCTTAAACGTGAGATTTAACCCGGAGAGGTGAATTGGAACGATAAACTCTTTGATTAAAGTTGACTCTCTTTTAGAAGCTTTTACCGTTAAATCAGCGCTGAAGTTTCGTAGGAGAGTGAAACCGTTTACGCTGACAGAGAAGAAAAAACTGATGGGGACGAAGTCGGATCCATATCGGGTCGGGTAAAAGTATAACTTGATAAATTTCCAACCAGGAGTGACTTGAAAAGTGTAGGTGAACTCTGATCGGAAAATTCTAGCTTTCATGTACGGAATCAGAGTAACCCCTGAGTCTTGGTATGCAGCTTCTGAAGACAACGATGCGTTGACTAAATTCGATGACAGGAGTTTCCAATCTTCTGCCGTCCATTTCCGACCATTGTCATCCATGTTGTCGGAAGTATCGCCGCAGTTGATGAGAAAGACATCTGTGGGCTTGTATGCCGCCTTAGCTCCTCCTCCTCCAGCTGTGACGGAGAGGAGAATAGAGAGAACGAGCAAAACATAACAGATCATCGAGATTTTTTTATATTGTTTTTTTCTAAGTTAATGGACGAAGAAAAAGATAAGAGATGACACAGATGAGTGTGTATAACTGAAGTTGAAGTCATAAGTGGTTAGTGAGTCTATGAGTCAACCGTTAACAGACAAAGCAAAACTAAGAAGTTTCTAACAAAGAACACAGAACAAAAAAAAAGTTCCTATCAATGAAAACAAAGTAATAGACTGTAAGATCAATGTAAGCACATTGAAACCATAGAATTTGATATTTTGACGAGTTATTCATTCTTATCCGATGCGTACACTTCTGATTTTTAATAAATCTAGCCGTTACGTATACGTTGTTGAAATTTCTATACAAAGCTTATAATATATAGATATCTTTTTTCCTTTGTCACAATTTGATAAAGATAAATACTGAAAAGTCTTCGGCTCCAACCAGTGGTTTTTTTTTTTTTTACTAAATTTTTGGTAAGTCTAGAATCTGTGTTGTTAGCTCTAAAGCTAATTTTGGTCACTCTTGGAAGCCAAAGAGAATTTTGTTCACAAGAAAACAAGTTTGTTCATATTGATTCCATGTTTATAAATGATATACATGTTTCGTTTATAAACACATGCCAATATCTTGGACTCAAAGGAGCCATTTTGAATACATCATGAAGACGAAAAATTGAGGGATGAAGCATATATAGCTTTCTAATTTAAGAGTTACGATGTTCAAAATCTGAGGGTTAATTTTTGTGCCGTTTATTTCTTCCTTTTTAATATCTTTGATGACTAACCTATTGTGTAATTCAATCAAAGTGTTTAGAGTTTTTGAGTTTTGTTACAAATATGTTGTTTAGAATCTTGATTTTATCTAGTTGATATTATAATATCTTTGATCACTAACCTTATATAGTCTCGAGAGTTGTTATTAAAGAATCAGAAAAGAGTGTTTACATTGTTCCTTATCTCTTACAACTCTTTTTACCCAATAAAATGTAAAATTTCACGCTAAATATTTGCAGAATCAAAGGTTTTAGTTATAATTCAGCAATAAGTACAGTAGAAATATGCATAGAAGGCTTAAGTTTTCTACTCTCTCTTTGTTCCTTGCTCCAATCATCTCGAGGACCAACATTCCATAGCTATACACATCAGACTTATGCGAGACTCTGCCGTACATTCTTGAAAACACCTCAGGTGCAATGTAACCTATAGTTCCTCTTGCATTTATCAGTGACACAATGCTTTCTATTTTCTCACAAAGCTTAGCAAGCCCAAAGTCTGAGACTTTATGACAAAGATTACTATCTAACAATATCTTATGAGGTTTAATGTCGAAATGTACAATTCGTGTTTTACATCTATAGTGCAAGTATTCCGATCCCCTAGCAATGCCTAGCGCAATTCCATATAGTGTTTTCACATCTACCGATAGCTACTCTTTTCTAGACATAAACTGATCGAAAGACCTATTCTCCAAAAGTTCAGATGCAGTCTCTTTCAGAACCTTCATGGCAAAACGTACCCGAGCAGATAAACAATGTTTATATGAAACGTTTGACTCATGCTAGTGACTTCATTGATGAAATATTCACCAGTTCCATTCAAATCCTTCAAGAACTTTACTGCAACCTTTTGACCATTAGAAAGGTTTCCTCCATAAACAGTTCCAAATCCTCCTTTCCCAACGGTGTATGAAAATGACTTTGTGATTTTCTTTAATTCTGTATAATTGTAATGTTTTAGCAATAGCTTGAACATGACAGCACTATTTGTCTTCCTTCTCCTCCTCTTCATCTGGTACATATGACAATAACAGAAATAGAAGTTTCGATCCCTATTGCAGAACCTACGACGACTATGACAATTATCACGATAACATCAACATGTGACGGCGTACGTTACAGTACTGTTTGGTGCTATATATAGCCATTGATTTCAGAATGATTCAGCTTGAGAATCTCTACACCATTTAGAATAGCTTCGGACTAATGCTTCGCAAAGGATACAAGGCAAGTCGTAAGATAAGGTCTCACATCTTACGTGAGATTCATTAAGTCATTGGTGGTGAATGAGTGAGTCTTATCTTATGGGTGGCTTCTCGTTTTGTTAAACACTTTGATGTATCTCTAGCACATGTACTCTGATGCAAATGAAATAATGAATCGTAAGTGAAATATAGAAAAGTTCTACGGCTGATCCGATCCAACGGATCACTTTCTTAAAAAGTTTTAGATTCTCTGTATCAAACCGTATCCGATATTCAGTTAGATATATTGCATAGTATGGATTCATAAACATCTCTACGTATTGAATAGATCTAACAAAAAAGAAGTATATCAATTATCAAATCAACTACAATGCAGTTCTTAATAATTAAAAATCAATAATCTTTAGAACAAAGACACAAAAATATTTTTAATAAAAGAAAAGAAAAGAAAAAGAAAAACCCTAATTCTCTCCTATCCGGAAGGAACAATTTCACGATGATTTCTCATGTGACGAAGTTTCATAGCAATTTTTATGGTTCCCTTTTTGACAAGACATAGATCACTGTCAACACCGCCACCACTCTTAAACCCGACAAGATCAAAGACACCGGTGATCCAGCCATGACTAAACGGAGGAGGCAGCGTAATCCTCGCACGACCCATGACAACAGTTCCGTTAGATGTTCCAGGATCTCTAAACGAGCATCCTTTAAGAACCTCTACGTACAAATACTTTGAAGAAGACTCCAAAGGAATCTGAATTCCTTGATTAACAATAATGGATCTGCCTTTGAAACCTTTCACCACTGATGTCCCGTACTGTTCTGCCTCGTTTATCCATACTTTGATGAAGTAGTAGTTAGGGCCGTAGTGTGGCTTCAAGACATCTCTGTCATCAATCACGAAGGCTTCAAAGATGTCCACGAGCAAGTCTGTCTTGTCATGGACATTACGGATCGAGACCTCTTTCGTCTCGGCTTTTTTCTCCAAGTTTATCATCAAGAACTATGAATGTAAAGATCTGGTGGTGTGTTAGGGTTTAAAAGTTTTAGGTATATATACAAATTTTAAGGGGATCGTCTATTATTTATTTTGCCTAGATTTATTTCTTAATTATTTAGTTTATTTCTTTTCACGAGCTAATAGATAAGATTTCTTTGTTAATTTGTCCACAAGATTTATATTTAATACTATATACGTTATAGAAAGGTATTTTTTTGAGATGTTTATCAAGACCATTGTTTTAAGAAAAATTATAATTAAAACAGCTATTATGGATCCCTCAATTATTATGATATTATCTCCATGTAAAAAATATAATAGTTGGGAAAACAAATTTAGGAGAAAATCCTTAAATTTTTAATTATTTTTGGAAGGAATCCGTAATATCTATTTTATATTGTTTTAATTCAATATCAACGCAATCAGTCTATATAAACGAGTCATATAAATGATATTTATATATTAGAAAACAGTATATTATATTTAGCTTAACTACTAATCAACAAACAATCGCTCATATATGATGTTAATTAAGCCAAAAATATATGTGCACTCAGAGAAAGGGTATGTATATATACGTAAACATTAGAATAAATAAATAAATATATTTTCTCAAATTTTGCATAACATTCAATAACAAAAGCGTTTATTGGCTACCCAAATATCTCTCTATTTTCGAAGATAATTTGCCAACTTTGTGCAATTAGTCCATTGAATCTAGAGCGATTCATGATACCTTATATCACGGTAGAATTGTAAATATATGTTATACAAGCATATTGCTGAAATGATATCAATACCATTGAATTAAAATAAATAAAATAAATGCAGTTATTAACAAATCCTACTATGGATGACAAAAAAAAAAAAAACAAATCATACCCTTTAAAAACTTTTTAAAAACCTTATAAAACTTGTAAAAATGATTTAAAACGTGAAAACATACTTTCTCGTGGACATGACGTGAAGACAGACTAATTTAAAAAGCCGAGACGAAACAGATCTCGATCCGTGATGTCAAGACATACTAAATTTGTATGTTGATTTTATGAGAAAAGAGGGCTAGATCTTCAATAAAATCTTAAGTTAAGATTCTTATAACATGTTTTTGCACGTAACAGCAGTAGAAAATTTTGAGTAATGGGTGAAAACAAAGCAGCATATATACTACATACTCTCTAGGTTTATCTGAAGTAATTAATATTTTTCATTTTTCATTTTTAATTAAAGAAATTATTATCTCAATCTAAACGGCTTAATATAATTCATAATACGTATTATATTTTCAATACAGTTTAATTTTTTTATTTTATTTTTGTGAACCATTTTCAATGTAGTTTGTTATTCAACAATGATACATACACAAATATAATACTTGTACATCAAGCCATCTAAGTCTACCGTGCTTTAGGTTCTTTGATCTCCGAAAATACTCCCCAACTCGAACCACTCCCCTCATCACCAACCTGAGGAACAGAGTCATCGGTTGTGTTCGATTTCGCCACGTGTCCTGTAGTCCTACTAAACAAGTCATCTCCGTCGGTCGTCGTCGTACCAACCTCACCAAGTGGCATTAGATCCAGAGACTCCAGTACATTTTCCTTCTTCTTCTTAGCAGTCTCATGAAGCTGAAGAGCAAACTCAAGCGCCCAAACGACATCATTCATCGACGGCCGTTCGATACCGCGATCTTGAACACATCTCACGGCTATCTCACAATACTTCTCCAATGATACCGAAGTGATATCATCATTTAAATCTTGGTCAATGATCTTATCAATGGTTCCTCTTTTGTAGTTAGTCTTTACCCATCGGATCAAATCTGCTTGCTCCTGTGGAACACTTTGCATTTTGATCGGTCTACAGCACAAAACCTCGAACAGAACAACACCAAATGAGTATACGTCAGATTTTTCAGTCAAGACTTGACGGCGATAGTACTCAGGGTCTAAATAACCAAGCGTTCCTTTGACGACGGTGGAGACATGAGTTTGAGAAGCACTTGTTGGACCGATTCTTGATAAACCAAAGTCAGATACTTTAGCTACGAAGTTCTCATCAAGAAGTATGTTTGTAGTTTTGATATCTCGATGTATGATCATGTGCTTTGCGCCAGTATGGAGATATTGTAGTCCACGAGCCGCTCCAACGCAGATCTCTAGTCTACGTTTCCATGACAGTGGTGGATCAGAGACCTTGTCCCTCTTGTAGAGATGGTCTCTAACTGTCCCATGTGGCATATATTCATAGACAAGCACCATTTCGTTGTCTTCATTGCAGTATCCAATTAGAGAAACTAGATGTACATGTCTGAGCTTTGTGAGCATCTCCAGCTCTGTTTCGAACTCTTTGGCACCTTGGTTTGATGTAATATCCAGCCGTTTAACCGCAACAAGGGTCGCTCCACCATCTATTCGTCCTTTGTATACAGTACCAAACCCACCTACTCCAACAATTAGCTTGTCCTCAAAATCGTTTGTGGCGGATTTGATTTCGTAGATGGAGAATCTACGGCAGAGATCCGATGGGAGAGATGTGGCCAATCTTGTTTTCATTGAACCCGCAACATGCGGAAGAGTATCCATTGCCGAGTTCGTAGAAGGCTTGCTAATTGTATGCACACCAAACTTGTTTCTCCTCTTCCACTTTATGATAACAACAACACCAACAACAACAAACATTGCTAGCAAAATTGAAGAACCAACCACTGCAAGTACGATCGCCAAAACATTTGACTTGTTATTACCTTTCCGAATCCGCGTGTTTGGATTCAAGCCCGGTGATACTATAGGATCTGGATTAGGCCCGGCGAGGTTACCATTAGGATCATTCATCTTGAGAATCTCTACACCATTCAGAATAGCATCATAATACTTTGGATTAACACTTCTCAAAGGATGCAAGTCAAGCCGTAGATCATGCCTCACACCATTTCCCGAACCCACAATCACATGATAATCTAGATACATCGGGATCCAAGAACCACCACTCAACCGAAACACATCCATCTCAAGTGTAGCTGTTCGATTGTCAATAAAGATCGAAAAAACGCGTTGACCCGCTTTGTTCACTTCCAGTAAAGTCTCACAAAAATGAAGCCTCACAAGGTAGCTAAACCCAACGTCAACTGTAAACAACCAAGTCAGGTTGAAATTTAAGTTTAGCTCAATGTGATCTGCGTTCCCCATTGAACGAGACGTGGCGTACACGTCATCCGGCGCAACGTACGCCGGAGTTTTCACTGTATAGTTTATCTTTATATCTCGTACTATCGGAGAGGTTCCTGAGTTCTGATTGAGTATTACCTCATCGTCAGAGAGCCATCGTCGGAACATTCCCGAATCGCCGACGGTTTGTCCCCCGACGTTTAACCGGTAAACCGTCTCGAAAGCAGTTGAGTTTCTTTTAGAGAAGTCAACGGAACTACCAACGTTTGTTATAACGTCGTCAAATCCTCCTTTTGAGTAAAACCGTTGAGGGATGGATACAATCTCGATTCCGTTAACGAAAGCTAACGAATTCGGAGACGGCGTGAAAGTGAGAACCAACGTTTGGTTAACCGGGATAACAAACTCTTTGACTATAAAGTCAGTTTTGGGTTTGGAAGCTTTTACCGTTAAGTCAACGCTGAAGTTGTTCAAGAGAGTGAAACCGTTGACTTTGACGGAGAAGAAAGAACTAACGGCGTCGAAGTCGGATCCGTATCGGGTCGGGTAAAAGTATAGCCGGAGAAATTTTGACCCGGAAGTATTCATCGGAAAAGTGTAAGTGAACTTAGATCGGAATATTCGAGCTTTCATGTAAGGGATCCGAGAAACACCTGATTCTTGGTATGATGCTTCTGAAGTGAAATAAGCGTTGACTAAATTTGACGACATGGTTTTGGGATCTTCAGCTGTCCAGTTCCGGCCAGTGTCGTCGAGGTTGTTGGAAGTATCGCCGCAGTTGAAGAGAAAGACATCGGTGGGTTCATATGTTGACGCTGCTCCTTCTCCTACGATGAGGATAGAGAGTATTAACAAAACGTTACTGATCATTGGAACTGAAGGTTAAAAATACAAAAGAGAAGGAGTAACTTAAAAACTATAAGTTTTCTTTCTATTTGTATTTTTATTTTATAACGTCCCGTGACATCGCAATCATTTAACACAAACATAGCACTAGGAAAAAAATGCATTTATGTATTAAATTATTTGAAAAATTTGAATAGTACGTTAATTCTAGTAAATTTCACGTTATATATTTAGTATTTTCGAAATTCCCCTTATAAAGTGTTTATAATTTTTTTAATAAGAATGATGATAAAAACATTATATTTTAATAAATTGGGGAAACACTTTTTTTTTTCCTCAAAATTGGGGAAACACTTATATGAACTGTTTTTAACAGAAAAATCCATATGTTTATTATTTAAATCAATAATTTGAAGAAAAAAAATCAATCTTTTGACAAATTTTTTTTTTTTTAATCTTAAAATAAGATATGAGAACATAGGTTCTTTTAGTATATTTGTAGTGGGTAGAGAATTCAAAGTCTCTCAAATATAATAATTAAAATTTTTAATATATCTAAGTTAATTTAATTATTGACTAAAACATTTTAAAAACCAATCATATGTTGACATGTCTGCAAGTAGTCTTCTTTTAAATATTGTTAAGAATCGAACTCTTGTGAAAGCTTAGAGAAGCTGCTTGTGACGACAAACCAACATTAATATTCTGACTCATTTTCTAGAATAGTTATCACTAAGTACCGTAGTCTCGGTACATGTTCGAGTCTCACATACACAGAGAGTGAACTTGGGAAGTATTAAGAAAAGAGTCCACGAGTTTCTTAAGATCGCCAAAGCATACCAATTGAAGTATTGAACCATGAGTATGTGCAAGAAGTTGAGTGCCACAACCACTCTCAACTACCACTTTCACTCGTAGCTGATTAAAACAGATATAATTAACTCATAAGCCAGCATAGCATTTTAAATTGTCGCTTTATAGAATGTGAAATTTTTGAATTTTTAATAGAAGAAATTATTATATTATTTAAACTGCTAAAAATATAAATTCATAATAATAATAGAATACTTTATGTTTTTATTCAACAATTATACATAGACAAATATTGTATTAAGTATATAAACCCAAACAAGAATGTAATTATTCAACAATTATACAGACAAATATTGTATGAAGTATATAAAAACCCTAACAAGAATGTAATACTTGTTTATCAAGCCATCAAAGTCTACCGTGCTTTAGGTTCTTTGATCTCCGAAAACACTCCCCAACTCGAACCACTCCTCTCACCACTCCCCTCACCACCAACCAAAGGAAGAGAGTCATCAGTCGTGGTCGAGTTCGCCACGTGTCCTGTAGTCCTACTAAACATGTCATCTTCTCCCTCTGTCGTCATACCTAGCTCACCATGCGCCACTACATCCACAGACTCCACATTGTCACTCTTCTTCTTATCAGTCTCATGAAGCTGAAGAGCAAACTCAAGCGCCCAAACAACGTCGTTCATCGTTGGCCTTTCTGTTCCGCGGTCCTGAACACATCTGATGGCTATCTCACAGAACTTCTCCAATGATACTAAAGTGATATCATCAGTTAGATCTTTGTCAATGATCTGATCAACGGTTCCTCTTTTGTAATTTGACTTCACCCATCGTATCAAATCTCTTTGTTCCTGTGGAAGAGTTTGCATTTGGATCGGTCTACAGCACAAAACCTCGAACAGAACAACACCAAAGGAGTATACGTCAGATTTGTCCGTCAAGATTTGACGGCGATAGTACTCAGGGTCTAAGTACCCAAACGTTCCTTTGACGACAGTGGAGACGTGAGTTTGAGAAGCACTTGTTGGACCGAGTCTTGATAAACCAAAGTCAGATACTTTAGCAACGAAGTTCTCATCAAGAAGTATGTTTGTGGTTTTGATGTCACGATGTATGATCGTGTGCTTCGCGCCAGTATGGAGATATTGTAGTCCACGAGCTGCTCCAATGCAAATCTCTAGCCTTCGTTTCCAAGACAATGGAGGATCAGAGGCCTTGTCCCTCTTGTAAAGATGATCTTTAAGTGTACCATGTGGCATATACTCGTAGACAAGCACCATTTCGTTGTCGTCATCGCAGTATCCGATTAGAGAGACTAGATGTACATGTCTGAGCTTTGAGAGCATTTCAAGCTCTGTTTCGAACTCTTTGGCACCTTGGTTTGATGTAATGTCCAGCCGTTTAACCGCGACAAGTGTGGCTCCACTGTCTATTCGTCCTTTGTAGACAGAGCCAAACCCGCCTAGTCCAACGATTAGTTTTTCCTCGAAATTGTCTGTAGCGGATTTGATTTCGAAGAGGGAGAATCGACGGCAAAGATCAGATGGGAGAGATGAGGCGGATTTTGTATTCGTGGAACCTGTCCCGTGCAGAAGAGGACCCCATGAAGTGTTCGTAGACGGCTTGCTAGTGGTATGTACACTAAACTCGTTGCTCCCCTTCCTCTTCTTCTTCATCATGAAAACAACAACACCAACAACAAACATTGCAAGCACAACTAAAGAACCAACCACTGCAAGTGTGATCGCCAAAACATGTGACTTGTTATTACCTCTCTTCTGCGTCGTTACACGGTTTGGTGTTAAGCCTGGTGATTCTGGAGGATCTGGATTAGGTCCAGCGATATTACCGTCGGACTTATTCAGCTTGAGAATCTCCACACCATTCAGAATAGCGTCATAATGCAAAGGGTCAGTATCTATCAAAGGATGCAAGTCAAGTTGTAGATCAGGTCTTAACCCATTTTCGAAACCAACATCCACACCGAAATCTAGATACATTGGGTTACTAAAACCACCGCTGAGATAAATCACATCCACCTCTTTCTTAGCCATCTCATGTTGGACGAAGATGCTGAAGACACGTTGGTTCGTTGAGTTCACTTGCGGAATAGTTTCACAGAAATGTAGCCTCACGAGGTATGTAAACCCGGCGTCGACTGTAAGGTACCACGTCAGGTTGTATTGTAGGTTGAGCGTAGGGTCCTTTACAGTCCCCATTTGGCGAGACGTGGTGTACACGTCATCCGGCGCAACATAAGCTGGGGTTTTCTCGGTGTAGTTGATCTTAACACCTGGGATGCTCACAACCATTCCGGCCGAATAATAGAAATAACCATCATCGGAAAGCCACTGCCGGAACATTCCCGAATGGCCGACGTCACTGATTGTTTGTCCGCCTACGTTTAACCGGTGAACCGTCTCGAAAGCCGTCGAGTTGTTTATGTCCAAGTCAAATTCTCTACCGACGTATATTATCTTGTCGTCAAATCCTCCCTTTGAGTAAAACAAGTCAGGCATGGACACAATCTCGATTCCGTTAACGAATGCTAACGAATCCGGAGACGGCGTGAACGTGATATTCAGAGTCTGGTAGACCGGAACAATGAACTCTTTGATAACAGACTTTGACTCCGGTTTGGAAGCTTTTACCGTTAAATCTGCGCTGAAGTTTCGCAAGAGAGTGAAACCGTTGACGTTGACGTCGAAGAGGGAATGAGCGGCATCGAAACCGGATCCGTACCGGGTCGGGTAAAAGTATAACCGGAGGTATTTCCAACCGGGAGAGAGTGGGAAACTGTAAGTGAACTCAGATCGGAAAAGACGAGCTACCATGTACGGCACCTGAGAAACACCTGATTCTTGGTATAACGCATCTGAAGTGAAGGACGCAGACTCTGAATTCGAGGGAAGAATATTTCTCTCCGGCGTCCATGTTCGGCCACCGTTTTCGTCGTTGGAGGTAGCGCCGCAGTTGATGAAAAACACATCGGTGGGCTCGAACACCGTTGCTCCTTCTCCTACGACGGCGACGGAAACGAGGACAGATAAGAGTAAGAAAACGTTATAGATCATTGGAATTGAAGAAAACAAAAAAAAAACAAAGAAAAAGAATGAACAAGTGGATTGAAGAATTGAGAAGATAAGAGTATTCAAGTGTAAGCCACGGGTGGAGGTGAGTAAGTCGTCGTATGGGTCAACCATTGACTATTCAGGTCAACCGAAAAACAAAAACAAGGTTTCGATGAAATTTCTTCGTCGATGTCATGTCGATGTTAGACGGGATAGTGGGACAGTAGCCATCTCCCTTGCCATTGGTTAATATTTACGCTAAAATCATTGGAGAAAACTGTTTGAATATTTAACCAATAGAATATCAATATTTATAATTTTAATTATTCATATTATAAACTTTTATATGTTTGAAACATTTTTTTTTCTAAACTAAGTTGATAATTGACAACATAACATGTGTGATGTGTCATTGTAGTCTCTCATGGTTTTCATACAATTTTGTCCAAAAATATTACAAAACTAATTTTTTTTAATTTTTTTAGTGAACAATTTTTTTTTAATATTCAGAACTAAACTCTAAATCCTAAACACTAAACTCTATCCCTAAAAAGTATACTCTAGATATAAAATAATCAATCCAAACATAAAAGAAAAACAATTTTATTTATGCTTATGATATTTTTATCATACGCTCATGTCCCACAATTTAAATAGAGAAATTGATACCAATAACCTTTTTATGATACCCTCTTTTAAAAATACCCTCTTTTTTTACCATTTTCATTTTTGCCCTCTCTTAATTTTTAATGGCTATTTTACCCCTATTTGAAAGAATATTCTTTCACAAAGGAAAGAATATTCCTTCCAAAAATTTTCCCCCCAAAAATTTCCCGCCAAAAACTTTCCCACCAAAATTTTCCCGCCAAAAAAGTTTCCGAGAAAAAATTTTCCCGCCAAAAATTTTTCCGAGAAAATTTTCCCGCCAAAAAATTTCCGCAAAAATTTTCCCGCAAAAAAAAATATTTTCAAAATTTTCCCGCCAAAATTTTTTAAAGGACTTACAAGATTTTTTAAAGGGTCTTTTAAAGGGTTTACGAGGGTTTTTAAAGGGATTTACAAGAGTTTTTAAATGGTTTTTAAAAGATTTGTAATGGTTTTTAAAGAGTTTTAGAAGCCTACAAAGGTTTTTAAATGGTTTTTAAATGATTTACAATGGTTTTAAAAGTTTTTATAAGTTTATAACAGTTTTAAAAGGATTTACAAGAATTTTTAAAAGATTTTAAAAATTTACAAGGATTTTTAAAGGTTTTTTAAAAGGATTTACAAGTGTTTTTAAAAAGATTTAAAAGTATATTTAAAGGCATACAAAGATTTAAAAATAGTTTTAAAGGTTTTTAGAAGTTTACAAAGGTTTTTGAAGGGTT
>NW_006238917.1:16878210-16882567 GCF_000375325.1 Capsella rubella
AGTTTACAAAAGTTTTTATTAAATGATTTATCACGGTTATAAGTGGGTTAAAGGGATTTACAAGTGTTTATAAATGTTATAAAATGATTTACAATGGTTTTAAAAGGTTTACTCAAGTTTTGAAAGGTTTTGGATGACTTTTAAAAGATTTACAAGAGTTTTTAATGGATTTTTTAAGGGATTTATAAATATTTACAAGGTTTTTTTAAGAAATTGCGGAAAAATTTTAGCTGAAAATTTTTGGCGGGAAAATTTTTGTCGGAAATTTTTTGGCGGGAAAATTTTTTTGGCGGGAAATTTTTTTGGCGGGAAAATTTTTGCCGAAAATTTTTGGCGGGAAAATTTGGCGGGAAATTTTTCGGAAGGAATATTCTTTTTGTTGGAAAGAATATTCCTTTTTTCATCATGTGTTATAATAAAGGAGGGTAATTTAGTCATTTTGTACATTGAAGAGGGTATTTTTGAAAATGAACACCTAGAGAGGGTATTTGTAAAAAAGGGTATCATAATAAAGGTTAGTTGTGCAAATCTCCCTTTTAAATATATCATCACTGTTATAAGCAAAACTCATTTAGTCCATCAAAAAACAAAAAAAATTACTTATGCTGAACCTAGATAGAATTATATCATGGGTCCGTTATTGGCGTGAACACAAGAATACCGTTCAATAACGAAAACCCTGCAACTGCAACTTTTCTAGATCAAGTTCACAAAATAAGGATTTCCATCAATATCAGTGACATAGTATGCAATCGCCCTAGCTCGAAAGTGTTTAGCTCCTTCCAATATGTTCATGAATTAAACCGATTAGAAAATGTTTTAAACTTTTAATAATCGCATCAAGCATAGGTATTAAGGAGTAGATACTTCCTTGCATCCTTCAACTTTAGAGCGGACCATATTTGCGCTTCTCCTTTAGAAGGAGGTTGTGGTTGGATCGATTGTGGACCATAATTACGTTACGTAACGAAAAATTAGGTATCTTTTCGGGTTATTTTTCCCTTTTCAGCTTTTCTATGACAATCGGACCAAACCAAAGACTTATTGACGGCAGATCAGCAAAACCTCCGTACTATGTGAGATGGGTGCGGAACTAAGGACCGAAGTTACCATTCATCTCCGTAGTAAAACATTGTAGTGTCCATCTGTAAATAAATTCTTTACTATATTTACAGTAACCATTTATTTAGTATTTTACCAACGTTGAAGAAATTTATTAAGGAACAACACTTGATAATTCGATAACAAAGGAACAAACATGAAACAACGACACACGTCTTTCTTTGTTTCAAACAAACAAACATTAACCTCCCAGACGCTTACTTAGAACGATCTACAAACAGATCGATGATACATAGTGAACATATCAGGGAGCAATGTTAATTACCACGCTTACATCTGTTGTACATGGTACACGGCTTGTTATTATATGTCTTACGGGCTACGAGACAAAGGTCATACTTAGGAGAGTTACATGTCTGCCGACGCGGAAAGGTCTTCGGCGTTAAGTATTGTTTTCCAGCTGCAAGAGAATCCCAAAATTCATCAGCTCCCCCATCTTCATGAACGATTGTGAGATTTCCCCAACCATTTGTCATCTTCCCTGAGGTTGCAACGGCAAGGAGCAAGAGGAGGAGGACGAAGACTATTGACTTCATTGTCTTCAATTATTTGTCCCTTTTTTTTTTTTTTGTAGTGGAGGAGTGATTTGTTTTTTGTTGGATGGATAGGAAGATAGATATAGTGGTAGATTGATTATTTTGGTTGGTCCATATTTAATATGAACATAACATAATATAAAAACACTTAAAAACATAACATTTTAAAAGGTTTATTTGACTAAATTTACAATTTTTAACAGGTTTGGTTTTGATTTATATTTTACTTATGATATAAATTTGGGTAACAAAGTTGTGTGCTGTCGAATTTTGATTTTAGATTTACTTATGTGTTACATTTGATAAAAGTACAATATTACATTATATATTTGATTATTTTTTAAAAAAATTTGTTCATGGATTGTTCCTTTATGGTGTTAAAATGAGAAGATATATATACTTTTTTTTGTCATCTAGAATTTTATTATTGAAACCATAAGAAACTTGAAAGTTACAAATATAAGCCAACATAAAAAAAAAATATCCCTGGAGTCTAAACCGGCGGAAAACATGATATCCCCGGAATCTAAAACTCTATGAAAAAGAAGCTAACAACTGAAACTACAAGACTAAAGCTCAATTGGTAATGATCTCTGGCAAAAGTTTAGAGGTAAAGATCTCTGGCAAAAGTTTAGAGGTAAAGATCTCTGGCAAAAGTTTAGAGGTCGCCGGTTCGAGTAGCGATTAAAACGAAACCATATAATATGCTTTGGTTTCGGGTCTGAGGGGATGTATAGGTTTCGGCCAAAAACCTCTTTGATTATCCTTAAAAAAAAAAAGGCTAAAAAATGAGAAAATATATATACTATATTGTTTTTTTTTTTTACTTAATGACATAAATGTAAAACAAACATCCATGTAATTACATGAAAATGTCGGCCAAATCTTTTTTTTTTCTTTTCTGTGTGTTCACGGTTTGTTTTTAAACTTGTTTCTCTAAGATTCTTATTACTACCACGGACTCATTTCTTTTTAACTATATTTTGTTGTTGAGTGCAATGACTTTTCCACAGAATATTTGATTTATCACATTACTGACATATACACCTTTGTCCAATTGTGAGATTGCAACAGTTATGGTAGGTTCGGTGCCGTATTCATCAAACTGGAATGATAGATTCATTTGTTTTTAGTTTAATATTGGGTAAATAACAAGGCCTGTTAAATTGTTTGCCATAGTACAACTTCCTGCTGAAATATATTGGCCTAATGTATTAATAAAACCAGAACCTAATACTGAAGGCCCATTATAAATGATCTCGTGAAACTTTTGCTGAACTCTATTAAAAATAGTTTAGAAAAGAACTAGGTCAGCAGCTTAGTAGAAATGTTCTGTGCTACACTACACTTACCTATGCATTCTAGTTGATGTCAGGAAATAGCTAGATCGTCTATTACTGACTATCGAATAATTAATATATATATTTATAAATCTATTATTAGTTTATTGATTTGTAAATCTGAAATCAAAACCCATGAATTTTAAAATAACATGTTTTATCATTAGATTTAAATTTTTATATTTTACACTATCAAATCCTTTTAAAATATATTGCGGATTTTAAAATCCAAAAACAAATCACTATACGAAAAACATAGGATTTTAACTAGTATTTAAAAATCATACCACCAATAACACATGATTTTGATAGTTATTTGAAAATCAACTAGTGATGGACCCGCACGTACGTGCGGAGTTATTTTTACAAAATTACGATTTGTTAAGTAGATGTTATTTTGGTAAAATTTTGTTATATGAGTTTATTTGATAAACTATATATAGACACACATTTGTAAAATATAGATATTGTATTATATAATACAATTTTAAAATTATTTAAATGAAAATGATAAATGATATTACTTGTTTATTTTTTAAACTAATCAAAATATTTCACTGTTTGCTTAGAGATGTTAAATCGGATTTGGGTTTGGCTTTAGTTTGAAATGTTTTATGTGTAGTGTAGAATGGAAAACCCGTCCTGTCCCTTTCCGTCTTGTCCTGAACCGTCCTGTCCCACCCGCCCCGTCCCGTCTTCTATCTGTCATAAAATTTCTGTCCCGTAATCATTATAAGAAACTTGGTAAAATATTTAGACGGGATATCCGTATTCCTCGTTTAAATATTTATTTTTATCAAACTAATAAAAATCTAATTATCAATCTAAGTCACATGCTCCCACCATTTTCATTCACAAGGCATTGTCTGTAATCCTAGCATACACAATCCTTGTTCGATTTTTAATTTTATTGATCTTTCCGTTTCATCTTTATTTCTCATTACTTTCTTCAATTCAAAGATTCATGTTTTAGCCTTTTTGTTTTCTAAAGATTTAGGTATTTCTATTTTTCTAATACATGGATTTATTGTAGTTTTGTTATCCGAAGTATACGTTATCTTCTTGTACCCATCATATCATGTCTAAATATTTGAAATAAATAGGAAAGTGGAAATTAAATTTAGCAATTTAAATTACATGTCCCCGTATCATACTCGTAGTTTTATATTTGAAAGTTGAAAGTGAATTTAACTTTATAACCATGTCTCATAACAATTATATCTGATCATGTTTTTTTTTTATGAGAAATAATTCAGATAGTGTTTGTTTTCGAAATATAAGTTCCCGTCTTGTATCCATTCCTATAAGTTTATATATTTTTTAATAAATAACACCATTTACATGTAACTAATATTATTT
>NW_006238917.1:16882667-16883029 GCF_000375325.1 Capsella rubella
ATATGTAAAATTTCATATAATCGTCCAAAAGTAGAGATTTATACGTCCCAATGTTGAATTTTGTACAATATTTTGAGATTTTGACAATGCTTTATTTCTGTCCTAGTTGATCATGATTCGACAAATTAAATATAACTACCAATTTTTTTTATTTCAACCGGTTATCCAAATATATCATATTTTTCAAGGATAGTTTAAAATTATATGTATATGTGAGATAATGTTTGTAGATATTTATTTATGAGAATTTTTGAGAAATACCCCTTTTGGTGTACCCCTTTTTAAAAATACCCCTTATTTATGAGAATTTTTGAGAAATACCCTTTTTGGTGTACCCCTTTTTAAAAATACCCCTCTTTTCT
>NW_006238917.1:16883129-16903351 GCF_000375325.1 Capsella rubella
CAAATATGAAAAATTATAAACTTTTATATGGTTGATAAGGTACATCAAGATCATAAGGTTTAAAAAGGTTCTAAACGGCGTTTATAAGGTTTTATAAGGTTTTTATAAGGTTTTTAAAAGGTTTACAAAGTTTTTATAAGGTTTTTAAATGATTTTGAAAAGGTTGTATAATCTATTTATGAAATATATATTTATAAATTTACACACATATAAAGATAATTTGTGTCTATAAATATAAGCTTATACATATTTTTTTGATAAATTTCAAATTTTATAGTGACTTTTTGATAAAATTAGAAAGAGGGGTATTTTAAAAAAGTGTTATTGGAAAAGGGGTATTTTTGAAATTCCCCATTTATTTATTATATCATACCAATTTGACATTTTATTTGTTTTCAATTAGATTAAATCATAAAATATAATCCATTTATTATTTAAAAATTGGTAATAAGTCGTTAAAATCATTTAAATGTGATATATCCACTTGTTATTTAGTTTTAATCTTAATACAAATTCTATATGTTTATAATCTCAAAATGTAGTTAATGATTTGATAAAACAATTATTTAATATTTGATAATAGTAATGATATGCAAATTCCCAATGGATGAAGATTTATTTTGTTAAGATTGTGTGAAATTATTAAGAAAATGAAGTTTAGAATAATCATAAGCTAACTGTTTGACCAAATAAAAAACCATTAACTAATTGAATTAATGATACATTTTATAGATTTCTTTTGTGCTTTAATTGCTAGATTGCTTTTTGAATATGAATATTTTTTATGTAAAAATAAGAAATTTATGTGATCTAAAATGTTTATTCGCATGATTTTAGCAAAAAAATATTTAATTATTGATTTGTTTAATTTTTATATATATTTAAAAATTATATATTTTTTTAAAATTTGATGATATGATCAGTTATGTATATATACTCTGTAGAATTTGATTAGTTGATTATTTCATATGCTAACATATTTTTTTTTATCTTTTTATTAATCTAAAAAAATGTTATCTTTGTTTTTTTAGATATATGATGATTTTGTTTTATTAGATTTCATCCTATATATATACTATTAATTTCGAAATTATATTAAAATATTAAATTAATATTAAATATTTTTATGTATATTCAAAATAGACATGTTTACATATATTTAATTTTGAAATTAATTGTCCATTTTTTATGGTAAAATATTATTATGATTTCCATAAATATAGATTATTTTTGTTTTTTTTTTTTTTTTGCTGTCAATAGTTCTGTTTGGCAACTGGAATATATTTCATGAAATTTTCTTTTTGAATTAGGGGGTGTTTGGCTTCAAGTTGTCCTTCCTAATTAATAGTATAGATGATTGAATAACATATAATTTTTGTTCGGATATCTAAATCCATTAAACTTCATGAACCATTAACCCCCCCCTAATAATGTTTTGAATTTCAATATCCAACATATTCTGTACTTTTAAAACTATTTCTTAACATACATTATTATAAAGACTTTTAGAATGATTATTTTAAATTTGTAATGTAGAATTTTTAATCATAAATATGTATTTACCATTGCGTCTGTTTATAGTAACTCTTTGAGTTATTGTCATACAATAGTTCATCCTTTTAAAATATGTTTGCTTTATCCCAACCATCGAAAAAAGCCTAACTATATACTTTCAAAAATCAGATAAAATTCAATGAGAGCAACACTTGTTATCGCTGCATAATCAAACATATGTGGCAATAACTTTTTTATTTTATTTTTTGTCATCAAATTTTTTTTTTTTTTGACATATGTGGCAATAACTATAGTCACAATTTAGTTCGTTAAATCAGGAAAGCACGAAAATCAGTGAAGCTGTAATAAAGCCCACAAGAGATGAAAGCACGAAAAGATAAAGAGAACGAAAGAGAGAGTCGCAGAGAGGTCAACAACTTCAGTGAATGTTGACACACACCAATAGTCACACCCACACGTGTGTTCAATCATCACACTTCATAAGTACATTTATTTATTTTATTTTAATACTCATTCCGTTTATATCTATATTATAAATTAAGTGTTGTTTTAAAATTTTAGTGAAAATTTAAAATTATAGTTTTATCTCCAGTTATTTAACATATTAACCAAGTAATATACTATAAAAAAATGTATGGATGGTTTCTTTTTTTTTTGGGTATTTTTTTTTTAAATATGGATGGTTGTCGAAGTTTACTATGAATTCAAAAAAAAAAAAATTCGCGATGCCAAAAACAAAAACCTTCATAAGATGGAAAAATTCGGTGATCGGTGGCGGAAGGAGTGTATAACCAATAGAATCAATACCCATGAATTTAAAATAAACCACCATTTTAGTTTTCATTTTTATCAAATAAGATTCGTTGTGGCTTTAAAATATTTCTATAGTCATATTTTGGTATATATCTCTATATCTAAAGCAATCATGTTTAAAAAAAATTTAATTTCCTATTTTGATTCACTGCCAAAAATACAGATTTGAGTGTCATTTCTGTGCACTGTTTTAAGCTTGAAAGTATTTCCTTGATTATAATAAAGTACCTTTCTCTAAGCACATAAAAACTAAGCTTTCTAAAATTTTAATTTCTACATGCAAAACATTTCATCAATGAAATTTACAGCTCATCAAAATAATATGCAGTTTAAAATCTAAAACTTTAGCCATAACCAATCTGTTATTTAGTAAACCAACTATTAAATCTCACTTATAAATTTTAACTATTAACTTTTAACTTTTAACTTTTAACACAATCTAATTACCTTTGTTTTGTTGATATTTAACTTTTCTTTTCTTTCATCTCGTCTTTTTTCTTCTTCTTTTTTAAATTTTAACTTTGAACTTTTTAACTTTTCACACAATCTAATTAACTTTGTTTTGTTGATATTTATTATTTTTTTTCTTTCATATGTCTTTTTTCTTCTTTTTTTGTGTGTGTTAGTGATGGTATTTTCCTTTCTTGTAAAATTATAATTTCTCAATTCTGTGTTTTTTTTTGCATTTCATAAGAATATTGTGATCCCATGCCTAATTAATTAGTAAAAAAATTGAGATACAAGAAATTTTATGGATTAATCATTATGTTTCATTAAACTCACTAATTAGTAAAACCAAAAATTTTGATCGTCGGCAATTTACAACAGTATTATGCTATGACACAGCGCAATACAAATGGCTTTGAAATATATTATGCTTTGAAGTAACTCTTTTGGTCACCATCATGTTTATTTTCATGCTAGGAGACAATAAAAGTGACAAATATGTAATGTTTTCCCAAATACTATCAGAACTCTTAAAAACAAAATATACACAGAGTTGGTATGCTTCTTTATTATTTTTCCTATGGTAAGTTCATTATCAATCTTCTTTTTTCTAATTCTCTGAACATGCTACACACTTGACTTTAGCTTTCTATATAAACACTCCCAAACACACCCTCCTAGTCTCAACTCAACCACATTCCCATAGCCATCTCTCTCTCTTTCTCTCACTCTATCCCTCCCTACTCTGTTTCAAAACAGAGCACACAGAACATAGTGAGATGGGAACAATGATGGTGATGATGGGTCTTCTTGTTATCCTCGTCTCTCTCTGTTCTGCTCTTCTCCGATGGAATCAGATGCGATATACCAAGAATGGTCTCCCTCCTGGAACCATGGGCTGGCCAATCTTTGGTGAAACCACCGAGTTCCTCAAACAAGGCCCTAACTTCATGAGAAACCAAAGACTCCGGTAATAAATAAAAAAACACATTCATATACTGAAATCAAGATTTTGTTTTTCCTCTTGTAACTAAGATAGACTCTACAGATATGGGAGTTTCTTCAAGTCTCATCTTCTTGGTTGTCCAACGTTAATCTCAATGGACTCAGAAGTAAACAGATACATTTTAAAGAACGAATCAAAAGGTTTGGTTCCTGGTTACCCACAATCTATGCTTGATATTCTTGGGACTTGTAACATGGCTGCGGTTCACGGTTCGAGCCACCGGCTTATGAGAGGCTCGCTTCTTTCTCTTATAAGCTCGACCATGATGAGAGATCACATCTTGCCTAAGGTCGATCACTTCATGAGAAGCTATCTTGGTCAGTGGAATGAGATTGAAGATATTGATATCCAAGATAAAACCAAACATGTATGTTTCTTTTTATCTTTCTCTATTTAATAACGTTTGGTATAATAATAAATTTTATAGTTTTATCAATTGATTCCTCTGTTACAGTTTCTGATAGGGACTGATAAACAAACTGATAATGTTATATGGATATGGGTACAATAGTTAATAACTGAGAATGTTTTGTCTTTCTTAATTATATCCGAGAATATTTGTCAGAATTTATTTATTTATTTTTTAAGATTATTTATTTATTATTATTTTTTTTTGGGTGGGTTTCTTGCAGATGGCATTTTTATCTTCACTGACACAAATAGCTGAAAATTTAAGAAAACCATTCGTTGAAGAGTTCAAAACTGAGTTCTTCAAGCTTGTTGTTGGAACTTTATCGGTTCCAATCGATCTCCCCGGCACGAATTATCGTTGCGGAATCCAAGTAAAATACTCGAATTCGACCTTAATAAAAATATATTAACGAGGAAAATAACATAAACTGAAGTTTTTTTGGTTTCTTTTCAGGCAAGAAAGAACATTGATAGGTTGCTGAGAGAGCTGATGCAAGAACGCAGAGATTCTGGAGAAACTTTCACAGATATGTTAGGTTACTTGATGAAGAAGGAAGATAACCGATACCCGTTAACCGATGAAGAAATAAGAGACCAAGTCGTCACGATTTTGTATTCGGGTTACGAAACTGTTTCAACGACTTCTATGATGGCTCTTAAGTACCTTCATGATCACCCTAAAGCTCTCCAAGAACTCAGAGTATGTAACCCTATGAGAAAAATAACATAACGTAAATTTACTATTCTCCGGTTTGGTTTATTTGATTTTTGGAAAATGCAGACAGAGCATATGGCTTTAAGGGAAAGAAAACGACCAGACGAACCACTCGGTCTTGAGGATGTGAAGTCAATGAAGTTCACTCGAGCTGTTAGTATCAAATATTAATGTTATTATTACTAGCAATAACTAGGCATTACTCGTTATCGTTTTGATTAATCATTACTAATTAATCTATATATTATTACAGGTTATTTTTGAGACATCAAGATTAGCAACGATCGTTAATGGGGTCCTAAGGAAAACTACTCGTGACTTGGAAATCAATGGTACCTATATACTTATATAAATTTTATAGTTTTATATTTTAGATTTATGAAAAAAAGTAGAGAAATAATGTGAGCATGTGGTGGACCTTAAGTATATCAATGATTTAGAGTGTATTATGAATACCAACCAAATCCAGCTATGAAAGCATCCTCTTTTGTGTGAGAGCCATCTTTGTGTACTTCACTTCCAATAATTTTGACAGAATATAAAAACCTTATTTTGTGTGTGTCTTTAATTGATTTTAGTATTCTGATCATGAATCTTTTTTTTAATAATTGAAGGTTATTTAATCCCTAAAGGATGGAGAATTTATGTGTACACGAGGGAGATTAACTATGATGCAAATCTTTATGAAGACCCATTGATCTTTAATCCATGGAGATGGATGGTAAGTATTTTAATTATGTCAAAATAATAACTAATTTTTTTTTTTTACAGTTTTATTTTTGTTTTAGTTTCTTTTTATATTATCAATGCAACCATATTACGATTTAACACTACAAATAAAACTTATTAACTCGAAAGAAAGTATTATAGCTAGTTTTAGTGAGGAAACAATCTTATGCAAAAACAAAAAAATATATATATACATGTATAAATATTATTTTGGAATTTGTTTTTTGAGTTTCTTTTTATATTAACAATGCACTATTTAAACTATGTTACGGTCTTCTTAACTAGAAAGAAAATAATACTATAAGTTTAGTGAGAAAACGATCTTATATTAGTGAAGTGTATAAACAAATTGATTATTTTTTTGAATATGTGTGAAATCTTTAAACGATACTTAATTTAAAATTTGAAGGACTAATAAATGTGGTTCTTGTGTTCCTATGTTTCTCTTCGATTTAAAAAGAGGGTTTTATTGATTTTTTTTTTTGAATGCAGAAGAAGAGCTTGGAGTCACAAAACTCATGCTTTGTGTTTGGTGGAGGTACAAGGCTTTGTCCTGGTAAGGAACTAGGGATTGTCGAGATCTCGAGCTTCCTCCATTACTTTGTTACAAGATACAAGTGAGTTCTTGATGATGATCTAGTTTTGTTTTTGTTTAAACTTTGAAGTAATTGTGGTTTGATTAATTTGAGATCAACTCTTTGTTATGAATTGATAATAATGGCAGATGGGAGGAAGTAGGAGGGGATGAATTATTGGTATTTCCAAGAGTTTTTGCACCAAAAGGCTTCCACCTTAAGATTTCACCCTACTAATTTTATAACATTTTTATATGTAAATAACCCCTAGAAAAATAATTATAGAAGAAGCATATGAAGACATAAGAAGATATTCTATATTCGTTTTGCTCTATATTTTGACCCATAATTTTTTTTTTCTCATTTAAGATTTTTGTGGTCATATGTACATAACCATAATAAGAAGCTTAATGTTATTAGATTTTTATTTGTCTATCTGAACTATTCCTTTGATAAGTCTCAACAACCTATGTTTTTGTGGGTAATAACATAAAATTATGATGAACGCATAATGACCAACATAATATAACGTTATTGATGAACGCATGATACATGAACATACAAAGGTAGGAAAAAAATGAAACCAATACATTAGAAGCACACTATCTTAATTCATCACTTCACTATCCAATTTTTTTCTGTAGATCCATGATTACTTTAGGATCCAACTGAAACGACTTTGCAAGGACATTAGGGTCTATTGGTGGACTAGACCAAAACAAGGTGTTACTAATTACTATCACACCAGGGTTTTGGCTGTTCAAAGCAGCCAATGCAACTGCTGGTTGCTTCCCGATGTTCACTTGGAAATGAATGAGTCCCTCTGGAAACACAAACACATCACCTTTGTTGAGCGTTTTGTTAAAAAGGCGATTATCCGGGGATGAGGAGAAAAATCCAACCAAAAGAGTGCCTTCTTGGACAAGCAAGATCTCGGTAGCTCGTGGATGCGTGTGAGGCGGGTTTTGTCCATTAACTCCATAATCAATACGAACAAGTGAGATTCCAAGAGTGTTTAACCCTGGAATCTGATCAACATTCACGGTTGTCACGTTAGAACCAACAGGACTAGATTCAGTACTTCTTGATTTGTCAAGTCCTGAGAGCTTCGGGTCCTTACAGAACTTTCCATTCACAAACACTGTAGAATATAATGACCAAATAAAAACATTATATAAGAATTAAGTGATCAGTAAAAGAAGAGCCTAAGAAAGATTTACATACGAGCATTTGATGGGTTATTGACACCGATACAAAAGTCTTGAAGGGGGCTTGGGTCCGAAGCAATGGCTAATGGAAGTGTTAAAGCCAAGAGAGATAGGATTGCAAGAGATGAGAGATTCTTCATGTTCATATTAAGTTAAGTGATTCTTTTGGACGTAAGAAATAGTTTGTAACATACTGCTGAACTCATTAATATCATATTTATATGATATTAAAAGGGAGATTTTTCCATCTTCAGTGACACTTTTTATACAAAATATATAGTTTCAAATAATGTAGACAAGAAAATTAATTAGAAATTTGGCTTTTAATTAATTGTTGAAGGAAAAACCAATACAAATTAAAAATTATATCCTAAACTAAAATAAAAGTACATCTTCCCTTAATTAAAAAGCAAAATGAGATCTGTTGAAATATATTAATTTAAAGAAAAGCGAAATGAGATATTTCAATATAGAGTGCTAGTTCATCTTTTTGTTTTTGATAATTAATTTGTAATTTATCACCATTTTTTTTCTTTTTAACTATCATTTGTCTTTAAATTATATATGAACCTATATTTGATTTATAATTAAAGTATGGTAAACTATACATTAATTTCACTATGGCCAAATATACATTTTAAAATATAAAGTTAGTTTTTATTTATTTGATAAAATAAAAATGAGCAAAGTATTTTCTCTATTTATAAGTAATGAAAAGTTTCTAATATTGATTGGGATCTCTGACCATGAAATTCTTGAAGTTTATGGAAGAATGCTAGCTATTATATCAGATACAAAAGGACATGTAATTAACTTAGAAATATGTTGTATGATAAATTGATAATCTACCTTTTCATTTAGTTAAGTCTGAAATAATTAAGAAATTTGTTAAACCGTGTTCCCTCAACGCACTATGTATATGGTTGTAATATATTAATCGGACTAAGTACAATAAGAAATTATAAGAAATGTTTTAATTTCAAATGAAAAAAGTGATCCAGTTGACGTTTGAATTGGCAAGTTTTGACAAGTTACAAAAAATATTTGTGATAATTTGATGATTATATTTCTCATCAACTTGTCATGAATTTAGACGTGCTGATTTTGATAATATTTCATTTGCACATGCATCTGAGTTTGACTCGACCATTGTCAATATGAAACTTTGTTGTTTGGTTTGATTGTTTCGTTAAGTGACTAAGCACGACCACATCAACTTACATGTATGTACTATGTACTATGCAGTATGCACTATCTATCTATGTTAACAAAATTTAATAAAATTCCTCTAGCTAGTGTATTATTTATTTATTTATTTATATTTTGTAAGTTATTGTCACATAAATTCCAATCGATTGAGATGTGTTTCATCCGTAACATATCGTAGGCTTGACTTCGATCTCATCATGCTCATCATTTTTTTTCTCTTTTTCTTTCCATACATATAAGTTTGAATATGAGAGAAAGTTACAAAAATAACATAAACCTGCTCTGCTGCTCAAAGCTAATATTTTTTTTTTGCTAAATTGTAAATATTTCGTGTTAATAATGAAAATGGTTTACGTTACAATTCAAGGAACTGAAACGTATATATATGGTTTCATGGCAAAAATGAATAAAAACATGAAAGTATAAGACGGTAATTAAACCAAATTTTCGGTCCATCTACTCAACCAAGCCAAAAAGCTTTGGGAACAAGATGAAACGATGACGTTTATGATGTCCTTCCCGGATGAGTTGCAAAAAGAGAAGGGCGAAGCAAATTGTAACACACCTTAATACGACCAGTGACTAGTTATAGAAACCTTTTGCATGAGGTCCGAGACTGAGCCGTCAACAGTAATACTCCAATCATCGATCACAAACTCAAAGCTAATATGTTTGTAACAAAACTTTCATACTAAATGAATTTTCATTTCATCGTAATCATGATTATCTTTTATTTTATATAACTATTCGATGAACATAACAATTTCTTTGTAAAAGAAAACTTTGTCACAAAAGAAATATTTATCGTAAATGTCAAGAGTGACGTTACATAATTTTTAGAAGAAAAAAAAAACATTGATTATTTAGAATTTGATCCACGTAAAAAGCAAGACATTATGTCATGACGATACAAGATCCTTATTTAGAAAGAAGTACATCAAATGAAAAAAAATCATCAAATTACAATATTATTATTTCTTGAACTTGCCCTGTAGATCCATGACAATCTTAGGATTCAACTGGAACGCCCTAGCAAGAATACTTGGGTTGATGGCTGGGTTAGACCCAAACACAGTGTTAGCAATAGTGATAACACCAGGGTTCTGGCTGCTTAGTGCTGCAAATGCAACCGCTGGTGAATGACCAACGTTTGCTTGGAAATGAATGAGTCCTTCTGGAAACACAAAGACATCACCAGCATAGAGTGTTTTAGTGATGAGACGGTTCTCAGGGTTTGATGTTACAAAACCAACTTGAAGTGTTCCTCCCGCGACCATCAAGATCTCGGTGGCACGTGGGTGGGTGTGAGGTGGGTTTTGTCCATTAACAGCATAGTCGATACGGACTATGGAGATTCCAAGGGTGTTTAGTCCTAGGAGGTTGTTAACATTGACGGCTGTAACGGTCGAACCAACAGGACTAGTTACAGGTCTTGGGACGTGAAGCCCTGAGAAGAAGAAGTCATCTTCTGTGACTAGCTTTGGGTCTTTGCAGAACTTCCCATTAACAAACACTGACATAGTTACCAAAAACAAAGAGAGTCGTTAAGAAATGAGAAAATGATATTTACATTCTTAGCAAAAAATAAAACAATACAAAAAAAACTAGTAAATAATTAGCGTCTTAGTATTTGTGGCTAAAGCATTGTAGCTTAAATAATCTGTGACTTTTTTTTGGCTAAATCGCCTTATAAGCATGAATATTAAGGCACATCGAACATAAAGGTGGCTATAGAGATTTTTTTACTAGTGAATGAGAGTAAATAAAGATTAGGAAGTAGTATTAATCATGTACGTACCACCATTTATGGAGCTGTTGGCGCTGACACAAAAGTCTTGAAGAGAGCTTGGATCAGAAGCAATGGCTAATGGAAGTGTTATAGCCAAGAGAGATAGAACTGCGAGAAATGAGAGAGTCTTTATCGCCATGTAAGAAAATTCTTTGAAGAGAGGTTTATGGTTTTTGTTTCTTGAATTAGATTGTAGTGAAGAGGTAAGAAACTTGTGAGACATTTAAACCTCAATATATAGATGAGTTTACGCGTTGAACTAGTCCATCATCATACACTTGCAAATCCAAGAAATTAGATAATGAATTTGATATTTTGAATTGGTTTAAGTATTGTATCTACATTTTCTTTTGAGTATCTACAATAGATAGTTTGTGGTATGATAAATTGATAATCTACCGTTTCAGGGAAGAATGCTAGCTATTATATCAGATACAAAAGGACATGTAATTAAGTTAGAAATATGTTGTATGATAAATTGATAATCTACCCTTTCATTTAGTTAAGTCTTAAAATTAAGAAGTTTGTTAAACCGTGTTCCCTCAACGCACCATGTATATGGTTGTAATATATTAATGATCGGACTAAATACAATAAGAAATTATAAGAGATGTCTTAATTTCAAATGAAAAAAGTGATCCAGTTGACGTTTGAAATGGCAAGTTTTGACAAGTTACACAACAATATTTGTGTTAATTAATTTGATGATTATATTTCTCATCAACTTGTCATGAATTTAGACGTGCTGATTTTGATAATATTTCATTTGCACATGCATCTGAGTTTGAGTCGACCATTGTCAATATGAAACTTTGTTGTTTGGTTTGATTGTTTCGTTAAATGAGTAAGCACGACCACATCAACTTACATGTATGTACTATGTACTATCTATCTATGTTAACAAAATTTAACAAAATTCCTCTAGCTAGTGTATTATTTGTTTATTTATATTTTGTAAGTAATTGTCACATAAATTCCAATCGATTGAGATGTATGTGTTTCACCCGTAACATCGTAGGCTTGACTTCGATCTCATGCTCATCATTTTTTTTTTCTCTTTTTCTTTCCATACATATAAGTTTGAAAATGAGAGAAAGTTACATAAATAACATAAACCTGCTCTGCTGCTCAAAGCTAATATGTTTGTAACAAAACTTTCATACTAAATGAATTTTCATTTCATCGTAATCATGATTATCAATATATTTGTAACTGGACTCTATATAACTATTCGATGGACATAAACAATATATTTGTAAAAGAAAACTTTGTCACAAAATAAATAGGGAAATTACTCATAATAACTTAGATAAGTTGGGATATTACTCTAATAACTTAGCTGAATTTGGGCTTACTAAAACAACACAGAATAGTTTGCCTTTTACTTGTAAACCATGGGTAGACCTTTAATCTACGATTGTGCCATTAAAAAAAAATCGTTTTTGAAAGCTGAGCGTTAAGGTGTTTGAAAGCTGAGCGTAAATGTTTTTGATTTTCAATTGGGAGAACACAATCGGTGGAGAAAACAATCGAAGGATTACGGTTTGGCTTAGTCGCTTGAAGAAGCTCACCGCTGGCTTAGTGACCGCCGGCATAGGCCGTGGGTTGGTTGCAAAGGAGTCAGAGGTTGAACAGTAAGTTACCGGCGGAGGTTCGGGTATCCCTTTATATAATATTTTATGTTGTATGGCGTCTAGTTGCAGAGGTTGAATTTCTTCTTTTAGCGAGTATTTCTGTTTATGGTAAATGAATTTGTTCCATGGTTTATTGAAGTGTTCTCTGTTCTAGAATCAAAGAATAGCATAGTTCTCTGTTCAAAGCATAGCATAGTTTGATGTTGTCTCTCTTATTGTATCTTTGTGTGTCGTTTTTCGATCTTTATGTAATTGTTTATGGCAAAGCAAATAGAGTTTTGGTGTTGGGCGAGTGTCTGTAATTGTTGAAGAGAAAAAGTGAATTTGTTATTTGATTTAATTTGCAGAGGGATGGAGGTGAAAGAGAGGAGGTATCCAAGGAGATTATATCCGGAAGGGAAGTCACCTATACAAAAAAGAAGCATGAATCATAAGTGTAGTTTGTCAAATTTCGGGATGATGAAGGATTATGTTGGTCATGAAGTTTATCTTGAAATAGCCAATAATTCTCAAGTTGGATTGTATCTGAAGCTTGCTGACAGTGACTACGTTTGGTGTTCGAAAACTGTTCACTAACTTCTCACCAATCAATTAGCAATAGGCTTGAAAACTGAGGTATGGTGCGTGCTTGAGGGAAATCCGTTGAGGTTCTCATTGAATGAATATGCAGAGATAACATGGATGAACTGTGATGAAATTGATCTCGGTGGTGAGTGTGTGGAGGAGCAGAGTGTGGAGGAGCAGAGTGAATTATGGGCTGCACTAGAACTGGATTCAGGTCTTGGACCAAACTAGAATGAGCTAGCAGCAGGGTTGAGAAAATGCAGAACATGGAGTGCTAAGTTGAGGATAATGATTGCAAGGGTATTTATTGTTCATGTTGGAGTACTAGGAATAGCAAAGAATAGTAGGATTTCCTATGAATATGCGAAGAAGGTGTTGAATGATGCTTCTTTTGAGAGTTCTCAATGGGGTAGGATAGGATTCAAGTCATTAGTGGAGTCCATAAAAACTGTCAGTTTTCAGAACGAATCATATACTCTCAATGGTTGTGTTCATGTTTTGCTTATATGGGCATATGAGAGTATTAAAGTGTTGGGATCAACTTATGGGAATCGAAGAGAGGTATCAAATATACTGTTTCTTAGTTGGAGAGGAGGGAGGCCTCAGAAAGAAGTTAAAGCTTTGTTAGCTGGGAACAAATTGATGAACAATGGAAAGGTAGTAGTACACTGTAAAATGGTGATCCCAAGCTTTAAATTTCTGAAATGATAAAGTTGAGTACAATAACCCTAATGAGAACATCTTTTTGATTTTCAAATGTAGCTTCAAGTGAAGCATCTAGTAGCAAAACCTCTTGAAGCGATATATCCAGAATGGTCCTCACAAAAATCAGTATACGGTGAAGGGGAAGGTGACAAACAGAAATTTGATAATCTATTATATGATATCATTCATGGATCAGTTGACGAAAGTCAATGGGATGATGTCAACAATAATCTGGTTTTACTAAAAAGAGAGAAGAGGGAAAGTGATGATGATTTTGTTGAGGCTATACCGTTTGCCAGTGGTAAGAAAAAAGTAAAAATATGCAAGAACTCCCATGAAACCAACGACCTTGGTCACTGTGGAGGATAGATATGCGAATGGTAGACTGCAATTGATGATTGAATAGTTGGGGCAAAAACTTGTACAGTTGGAGTCATCATTCTGTAATTCACTCGGCTTAATAGACATGACAATTGAAGGATTGTCGGGTCAAATAGAGACACTGGAGAGTGATGTGAAATTGTTAAAGAAAGTAGTTAGCAAAGACATGGATGAGGAGTCAAACATTGGTGATGCAAAAAATGAGGTATGTTGTCCTGAACTTGTTATAAGACTTATCTGTGTATTTATAACAGAAGTTAAAATGTTTGTATTATTAAAGATGAGAGTAAATTGGTTTTGTATGCAGACTTTTGGCAATGGTTATATGGGAGAGAATAGCTAGAATGCAGATGTGGGTAAGGGGCATGTACTATGCAATAAGTGTAGTGAAGGAATATTTATCGTAAATGTCAATAGTGACGTTACATAATATTTAGAAGAAAAAAAAACATGATTATTTAGAATTTGATCCACGTAAAAAGCAAGATGTCATGATACAAGATCCTTATTTAGACAGAAGTACATCAAATGAAAAAAAACCCATCAAATTACAATATTATTATTTCTTGAACTTGCCCTGTAGATCCATGACAATCCTAGGATCCAACTGGAACGCCCTTGCAAGAATACTTGGGTTGATGGCTGGGTTAGACCCAAACACAGTGTTAGCAATAGTGATAACACCAGGGTTCTGGCTGCTTAGTGCTGCAAATGCAACCGCTGGTGAATGACCAACGTTTGCTTGGAAATGAATGAGTCCTTCTGGAAACACAAAGACATCACCAACATAGAGTGTTTTAGTGATGAGACGGTTCTCAGGGTTTGATGTTACAAAACCAACTTGAAGTGTTCCTTCAGCAACAATCAAGATCTCGGTGGCACGTGGATGGGTGTGAGGTGGATTTTGTCCGTTAACAGCATAGTCGATACGAACAATAGAGATGCCAAGGGTGTTTAGTCCTAGGAGGTTGTTAACGTTGACGGCTGTAACGGTTGAACCAACAGGACTAGTTACAGGTCTTGGGAGGTGAAGCCCTGAGAAGAAGAAGTCATCTTCTGTGACTAGCTTTGGGTCTTTGCAGAACTTCCCGTTAACAAAAACTGAACATAGTTACCAAAAACAAAGAGAGTTGTTAAGAAATGAGAAAATGGTATTTACAATCTTAGCAAAAAAAAAACAATGTAAAAAATACTAGTAAATAATTCGCACTTTAATATTCGTGGTCTCTTTTTGGCTAAATCGCCTTATAACTACGAATATTAAGGCGTCTCGAACATAAAAGTGGCTGTAGAGATTTTTTTACTAGTGAACAAGAGTAAACAAATATTAGGAAGTAGTACTAATCATGTACGTACCACCATTTATGGAGCTGTTGGTGCTGACACAAAAGTCTTGAAGAGAGCTTGGATCAGAAGCAATGGCTAAAGGAAGTGTTATAGCCAAGAGAGATAGAACTGCGAGAATTGCGAGAGTCTTTATCGCCATGTAAGTAAGTTTTCGAAGAGAGGTTTATGGGTTTTTTTTTCTTGAATTAGATTGTAATGAAGAGGTAAGAAACTTGTGAGACATATAAACCTCAATATATAGATGAGTTTACGCGTTGAACTAGTCCATCATCATACACTTGCAAATCCAAGAAATTAGATAATGAATTTGATATTTTGAATTGGTTTAAGTATTGTATCTACATTTTCTTTCCTCTACGATAGTTTTGTTTGTGGTGGTATTATTTAAATTCCACAATATTAGAATATTCATGCTAAACTATGTATATATCTCCAACGAACCATGATGCACTTGAAGTTTGAAATGGCAAGTGTTAGCGATATATATATATATATATATATATATATATAGTTCAACAAATTATAATGTTTAAAGATTGAATTTGTTGAATGATTCTTCTCGCAATTTGTTAATCTTATATAGTTTTGTTTAATTTCTCTAGATAAGAAGACCTGACTGTATCAACCAATTGTATATATAATGCTTAGGTGAATCGGAGTAAAACCGAGTTATTTACTTTGACTTTCTTCTTTCTTGAATTTGTAAATAAAGATTCTTTTAAATATAATCTACTTAGCACGAATTAGGAGAAAAAAATGAGAAATGGATATAAAGATCATGCATGGAAATAATCATGATGCTAAAGGATATACCATATGCTAACTTCAAACATGATTTAATCATGACCACAATATGACAACAACATTACTTGTTGAGTGGTTTTAGACATCAACAAACTCAATTTGGTTTCTCTACTTAATGTTTCTTAAAAATTGGAAAATATGGAGGGAAGACCAAATGAGACAAATACATATGTCTCATCCTCAAGAATGACTGGTCACCGCAAATGATAAGTGTGATGTCCTCTAATTAAGTTTTAGTATTGTTGAATAAAAGAATTATTTAGAAAATTTATGTTTGAAGTTTAGAAAATTTCTTCCAAGATTAATCTTCTAGACCCGATCAACATTTGCAACTCGAGGGTTAATATATATTAGATAATACTCTTACCACGTTTGAGATGTTTTATGGACTCTATCTACGCTAATTATTTTTGCAAAAATTTACTAATGAATAATAAAATAGATGGTAAGTAAGTCTACGTTTAGGGTTTGGCGTTTGAGTATTAAGGTTAATTGCCATTCGATTTTTTATAGACTTTACGTAACTAATCTTGCAAAAATTAACTCATGAATAATAGATATAAGTAGCCATGTAACGGCTCTGACCACCATCTTTCGAGTGGGCCATATGTTCATTATCAGCCTATGAAACCACCTCTCTTAATAGGTTTTACGTCCTCTCACTAAGCCCGTAAGCCCATCATTATCTAACGGTCGGTTTGCTACGTTTAGAAGACTTAAATACTTGTTTACCGATCCTACAATTCACCACATGATCTTTCCCTGTGTTTTAGCCTCACTCACACAGTTCCAACAACCACTTCCCGGAAGGTCACCCATCGTCTGAATACTCCAGCATAAGCACGCTTAACTGTGGAGTTCTCTCAAGACCTTTGACCGAAAAGATAAGTGCACTTTGGTGACATAGGTGGCCAAATCAATTTATTTTAAACCTCTCCGCAATCGGAGTCTCACAAAAGCCTATGCTTAGGGTTTGGCGTTTGGGTGTTCAAGTCAATTCCGATTTGATGTTTCATAGACTCTATATGCAGCAAAATAATCTTGCCAAAATTAATTCATGAGTAATGAAATGGATGTAAGTAAGCCTATGTTTAGGGTTTGGCGTTTGGGTATTGATCAGGTCAATTCTGATTCAATGTTTCATGGACTCTATATCAGCGCCGACTAATCTTGCAAAAATAAATTCATGAGTAATGAAATGGATGTAAGTAAGCCTTTAGGGTTTGGTATTTGGGTATTGATAAGGTCAATTATGATTCAATGTTTCATGGACTCTATATTAGCGCCAACTAATCTTGCAAAAATTAATTCATGAGTAATGAAATGGATGTAAGTAAGCCTTTAGGGTTTGGTATTTGGGTATTGATGAAGTCAATTATGATTCAATGTTTCATGGACTCTATATTAGCGCCAACTAATCTTGCAAAAATTAATTCATGAGTAATGAAATGGTTGTAAGTAAGCCATTAGGGTTTGGCGTTTAGGTATTGAGGTTAATTCTGATTCGATAGTTTATGGACTTTATATGCGCCAACTAATCTTGCAAAATTTACTTTACTGAAATGGATGTAAATAAACCTATGTTTAGGGTTTGATGTTTGGGTATTCAAGTCAATTCCGATTCGATGTTTCATGGACTCTATCAGAGCCCATCATAAAATGGATATAAATAATTAGGCCTATGTTTAGGATTTGCGTTAGGGGTATTCAAATCAGTTCTGATTCGATTCTACTCAATTCTGTTTTTGATATTTAAGTTTAAGATCTATATAGGTACCATAAAAACTATGTACGGTTTCAGTAATTTCAATTCTCGAGTTAGATAATACATAAGGCATAAATTGATAATACACTAGATGACATTAGGTATTAGCTCGAAAGAGTCTGTCAATTCTCTCATGCATACGTTATTAAAACCATTAGAGATAGAGACAATTCATATACTTTTGGCAAATGTGGTTCCATAATTTGTTGTAACAAAAAATCGTAGCACGATCAATTAGTAACATAATTTAGTGGTCGAATATACATTAATCACACAATATACTACCTGGTAGACTTTAATACTTTTGGATAATTTACTAATTTTGTTTAAGAAAAACTCCATAAAAAATAGAATCATTTTCATGAATTTCCAAAATGACATCTAATATACGAATATATCTTTTTTTTCTCGGCATATACGAATATAACTTTTACATACATTGTTGACGAAAATATATACATATATATTTTCCACAAAAAAATAATATATTTTCCAAACATGAATATTAATTTATTAATAGTTTGATCAAGGTAAAAGCAATGTGAACATCTATACTACTAAAAGGGGAGCACTTTTTGTAAGTGTTGCCAAACAGAATTAAAAATAAGAAATGAAATAAAATATAATCTCAACCATGTAGCCAAACAGAATTAAAGACAGCAAAAAAAATAATAATAATAATAATAATAACAATCTATATTATGGAAATAATATAGATTTGGTTACCATAAAATTAGACAACTAAATTCGAAATTAAAAATATTCATCTAAATTATATATTTTTATGATATTTTTAAAAACAGTAATTTATGTTTATAAAATTTAATAAAAATTTATCATATGTTTTAGAAAATGATATTTTAGGAAAAATAAAAAGAAAAAGAAATATGTAATCTTAAAAAATAATTACATTTTATGTAAACTTACAAGTTATATAATCTTAAAAACTAATTGAATTTTACGTAAACCCAAATTTGTAGTCAAATACCCTTAAAATACATATATCCAATATTGTTTTTAAGAAATTCGGATTTTTAAATTGTCAAAATCTTCTGTTTAGATCTTCCCAACTAATTTTCTGCAGGTTATTTTTAAAAAATAATCAATATAACTAAAATCTTTTTAAAAAAATCTTAATCTTCAATAATTAGAACATATTATATAACAGCTCAATCAATAAAATACTAACTATATTTGAGTTCGTTTAAATATTTAGCAATATAAAACTTCAGAATATGAATCTTATATACAAGTTTAAATGTACTAACCATAATTTGAATTGTTTATATAAAAATTAATTAATTATGTCTACTTATCAAATGTGCACACAATAATAATTATCATCACCTAAAATATAGATATCTATACTATTAAAGCTGAAGTACACAATGAATTTACACTATAGTTTCAAAATGAAATTTTTATCAATTCTAAATGGGTAAACACGCGGATCTAACTAAATAATCGGATATGTTAATCGGGTTTAAAATTTTTAATCACATCCGTTTATCACAGAAATGAATAACACGCGGATCTAACTAATCATTCGGATCTATTACTCGGGTTTAATATGTTTAATCACATTCGTTAATTATTATGCTTTAATCTCATTCGTTCATTGTTTATACGACAATTAGCATAAGATACAATTAACATGAAATCCCATCCGTTAATTTACAAGTTTTAATCTCATTCGTTCATTGTTTATACGAATGAGAAAAATAAGATACAATTAATATTAAATCACATCCGTTAATTCACAAGTTTTAATCTCATTTGTTCATTGTTTATACGAATCAGAAAAATAAGATACAATTAACATGAAATCACATCCCTTAATTAACAACTTTTAATCTCATTCGTATATTGTTTATACGAATCAGAAAAATAAGATACAATTAACATGAAATCACATCCCTTAATTAACAACTTTTAATCTCATTCGTATATTGTTTATACGAATGAGAAAAACAATGAGCAATTAACATGAAATCACATCCGTTAATTCACAAGTTTTAATCTCATTCGTTCATTCTTAGCATTAATTAAATAGCTTGATCCGCAAGCTCAATGTCCTCAAATTGCGTTCAATAACTTCAATTTGCGTTGTTTATTCGGAAATTTTTATATTTGAAATCTAATAACATCTTACCTAAATTACAAATTATAATTTATCATCATCCCATCAAGTTAGGTAACTATAGTCATCAAATATTACCTAAAATATTGGAGAATTGATCTTAGCCCTTAGTTTCTACTAAACAAATCACAATCGTTAATTTCAAAAAAATGATTAGATATTCTAACCACAATCATCCTCGAATGAATATTGCTTCTAGAGTATATTCTGCTAATTATACTCTCAAAATAATTAAAATTACCATAATGCAAGTAATTTCCATTTAAAAAACTAATAATTTACAACTCTATAAATTTGTTTCTACGATTACTTTTCAATCATATTCTTCTCCCAACCTAAAAAACCCTACTCGGCAAAAATGTCTATGGCTCTTCCCCTCTCATTCACACCACTCAAAGATTTGAAACCTTACAAAAACTCATGGCGTATTGAAGTCAAAATTCTTCATAGTTGGAGAATGTTTTC
>NW_006238917.1:16903451-16903682 GCF_000375325.1 Capsella rubella
AAACACTTAATGTCGTATTCAAAGAAGTATTTCGAAACCTTCTTTAGAAACTTCAGGTTTTAAATCTTTTTTCTTCTGATTTATTACTTATATTTTCTTCTTAATCATTTACATTCATACATTTGATCTATTTCAAGTTTCTTTTTTTTTCCAGGTCATTACAATGATCAAGCAAATAAAGATGACATTTTCATGATCATTTTCTTTTGAGCATTTAGAATAACTGTTGCA
>NW_006238917.1:16903782-16958347 GCF_000375325.1 Capsella rubella
TTTTATATGACATTTTCTCATATAATTTTTTTTTACTTTCATTGCAGTTGAATACCCACCAACAGAATTACATATCAGCAAAATAAATACTCAATAAAACCGTCTACTCTATACATTTTCGTTTTCCATTCATTTTGAATATTGAAAAATTAGTTTATCATAAATTATTCCCAATAACAAAAAATTTCGGAAAAAATCTAATCTCTACTTTAACAGACACAAGTATTAGTCATTTAAACAAACCTTCAAACTATATTTAAACAAATATTTTCAATTTACAAAGGTTGACCACACTACAGTGCTCTATATATTTTTTGATATTACACATACGGTTAAATATATATATATACTTATATTACAATATATGCGTGCTTATATAAAAGCCAAAAAATATACATAGTAAAATTAATACACACTTATCTATTAATTATAGAGATAAAAATATACAAAAACCACCAAATATTTATACAATACATATTTTATACATTACATATTTTAATTTTTATAACAAAAAAAGATATTCAACCGTGCGCAAGCACGGGTTCTCCTCTAGTTTCTAATTAAAAACATAACGTAATTATAGGAACAAAAAAGCAATTACGAATGCAATTAAAGAACATTGTTAAGGTAGTCCATAATCGTAATTAGGTTTACCTCAAAAATAATATATGATTTTATACTTATAAGCAAAAAAATTGGTAGTTTTTAACTATAAAAATTCACTAATTTGGTAAAAGTCAACTTTGGGACGATTATTTTAAAATTTTCAAGTATATTTTTTTTATAGCATGTAAATGGTGTTATTTATAAAATATCTAATTGTATTGGAAATAATGGGTACGAGATGGGAGCGGATAATTGGAAAAAATAAAATATTATCCAAACTATTTCTCATAAAAAGCATGATGAGAAATAAATGTAACGAGACGAGATCATAAAATCAAGAAACTAAATTCAATTTCAATTTTCAAATATCAAATAACATGTATGATACATGAACATGAAATTTGAATTGTTATATTTAGTTTTAATTATTCAACTTTATTCCAAATATTGGAATATGAAATAACAGGTACGGGTAATTTGAAACATAAAAAATATCATCTAAACTATTCCTGATAGAATATGGGACACAAATTTTGGGTAACGTGAATTTAAGAAGAACATATGCGGACATACTATTTACTAATGTGGATTACATGAAATGTATTTTTTGCGGGTAAAAATATTTTAATCTGTATTGGGTTAAAAATATTTTTAGTGTGTAACATGCATTGCGGACGTGTTTGATCCTTTTGACAAATATATTTAGTCCATCCGGGGTCAGATGTTTTTTTATTATTGTTTTTATTATGTTTGATAGCTCCCAGTTCACACTCAATCTGGGTCTGCTATCATGTCGATCCGACATTCACAAACTTTATGAAAGCAAACTAATATTAGTTTATGTTATAAATGATATAGAGAATATATATATATCTAAAAACAAAACCTTATATGTATGTGTAAGTCTAAATTATTGACCTATTTTCTTATATGTTTGACTAAAATATACACTCTCAAATGGGTAAATAATTAAAATGGTTATGAGATGGAAAATATGACATATTTAGGATGCACGGCAGAAGGTTTTGGTCCAGAAATTAACAAGCCACATTTCTTTTACTATTTGTTTTAATGTACAGCTGTTTTTAGTTAAACCAAATTGTATTGCTTTTTTGTTTAACCTAATAAAAAAATATATTGAATTGGTACGAGTTTGATTATAAATGTTAATAACATTCCTAAAAGTTACGTTTACAAACATAATCATGTATGTACGTAATATATGTCAAAATTTAATACCAAATTTTGGATTTGAAATCAATCCCGCACGTACGTGCGGGTCCGAATCTAGTTTCATAATAAATTAGCGAATTAATACAAGATCCTTATTTTGCTGAAGTTACATAAAAATAAAATCAAATCAAAAAACACAATGCTATTATTTCTTGAACTTAGCCTGTAGATCCATGACAGTCCTAGTATCCAACTGAAACGCCTTCGCAAGAACATTGGGTTGTATTGGTGGGTTAGAACCAAACACAGTGTCCGCAATAACGATGGCACCGGGGTTTTGGCTGCTCAAACCAGCGAATGCAACCGCGGGATATTTCCCAACGTTAGCTTGGAAATGAACGAGTCCTTCTGGAAACACAAACACATCACCTTCGTTGAGTACTTTAGAGAAGAGACGGTTTTCAGGGTTTGACGTGACAAAACCTACTAGAAGTGTTCCATGTGCGACATACAAGATCTCAGAGGCTCGTGGATGGGTGTGAGGTGGGTTCTGTCCGTTAACTGCATAATCAATACGGACAATAGAGATTCCAAGAGTGTTTAACCCTGGAATCTGGTTGACATTGACGAGTGTCACGACAGAACCAGTTTTTTCATTAGGTGTTCCTGCTTTGTTTAGCCCTGACTTAAAGAAGTCATCTACCGTGACGAACTTCGGGTCCTTACAGAACTTCCCGTTCACAAAGACTGAACATTATAGCCAAATAGAAAAAAGTGTAAGAACGTAACGTATATTAATGCATTCTCCTAACCATCAATTACATTTATTGAATAATATTGTTAAAATGATTATTAGGGAGTAAACGTGTACGTACCACCATCAGCTGGGGTGTCAATGGCGACGCAGAAGTCCTGAAGAGGGCTTGGGTCGGAAGCATTGGTTAATGAAAGTGTTATAGCCAAGATAGATAGAAGTGCAACTACATGACATGAGAGACTTTTCATGGTTGTATATATTTAGTTAAAAGCAATTCTTTGGTAGAGAAGAAATGTTTTTGTTAAGATTTTGATGGAGAGATGATGATGATAAACTTATGAGACATTTAAATCTCAATTTATAGATAAGTTTAGGTGTTGAGCTAGTCAGTATACATGGATGAACTTGATGTTTGAAATGGTTAAAAAATATATTCTGATCTAATTGTGTTTCCTCCACAGGATATGGTTATGGTGGTAATAAATAAATTGATTTTGTTTGAATAGTATGAATGAGATATGTCAAGTTTGAACTGGCTATGTTGTGGTCAACAAGTTATAGGTCAAAGGTTTGTTTATTGATTCTTATTTAATTTGTAATGACACTTTAATTATCAATTTTTTTCCTCAAAAAACTACTTTATCAAAAATGAAACTAAAACAAATTCGATCGACTCTCGCACCCCGGACCTGTTCTATCCTACTATTGCCTCTATCGGAGATCTATCATTCTATGGATTCCAAAAAGATTCAAATACTTGTCTGATAATTCAGTCAAAAGTCAATGATCAAATAATCAAATCTTAACATTAATTATGTGATTAAGTTCTAAATTAGGGACGGTTATTGGTTTATTGATTTGTAAATCTATATCAGATTTGAATCTTTCTATTTTTCACTAGAAAAAAATTTTGATGACAAAAAAAAACAATAGAAAAAACTTTCAAATCCATTTAAAACATACTACAAATTTTAAAATCCAAAAACAAATCACTAAACGAATAACATAGAATTTTAATTAGTTTTATTTAAATCATACAACCAATAACACATTATTTTGATAGTTATTTTAAAATCAATAACTAAATAACATATGATTTTTGTTTGGATTTCTAAATTCATTAAACTCCATGAACCAATAACCTTAATCTTCATAATCAAAGGTTGAAATTAATATGTTAGTTAATTCTAAAATCTAAAGCTAAGGTCTTGACTGATTATGGTTTTGTAATGGCTTTTGGTTTCAGTTTTCCAAAAATATATCTTTAGGTATTCAAGATTCCTGGTAAAATTGGATCCCTAAAAAATATGATACGAATTCTTAATAATTTCTTAACAAAAGGGTCTTTCCATTAAAAAAAAAAATCTTTAACAATACATAGTTCTTAAACCAAACTTTGCTATAGAATCACCTCTTTGTTTTTCTATCTATGAAAAAACTTAAAATCAAGTTCATGAAATCACCTGATTTAAATAAATGTTAAAATAACACTTATATATTTCAATCTAAGAATGTTTAATTGTGTATATTTCGTTCTTTGGCCATTAAGACTACACTTCTTCCTCATATTTTCAACCTTATTACGTCTTTGCTTGACTTCATGTGAGTAATATTCGGTTTTACGTATTTTTCCTTCATAAGCAACAATAACTGTTATTGCGGAGAGATCCATTTTACATTTTTCAACCTAACATTACTCACTTTGTAAGAAATAGTTTCATTTTTCCTCCAATAATGACCGATTTTCATACCCAAAATTTCAATATAAGTAAAAATTTTCTTGTGTGAATAAATAAGATACATTGGATTAGTTATATATTTGTTAATGTTGCACTACTACTTTGATAGATTAATGTAAATTAATATGTTTACTTGAAAAATTAAGTTGATGGTTATCCCTAACTTTTTTTTTTGCTTTAAAAAAAAACTTATGTAAACACACGACATTAACATATAATATTTATACAAATCAGAAATGGATTTTCTGTATCTTTCAAGCCAAAATTTAATGTGACTTTTATTGACTTTTATCTTTCAAGCCGAAATTTAAGCCGAAATTTAATGTGGATTTTTTTGTATCTTTCAAGCCGAACTGAAATGGACATTGTACTTCATATGTGTATATATTTTACTATTTTTTCTACAAATTCTAACCTTTTCATCATCATACAAGCAACTAAATTGCATCAAAACGACCTTATTCTTATATTCAACAATAGTGCATATTTCTTCCCAGAATTTATCAATATCAACCTTATTACAAAAAAAAAATGTGATGTACCAAAACTGCATGAACTAAAACAAATCTTCTAAACTTGGTAGCTATAAAATAGTTAGTGTTGATAATCAACACATTTTTCATTCCGCCGAGTTATTATAACAAAATACTCAATTCTTACGGTCGTGACATCTAATTTTTCAATTATAATAGAATACATTTGTCATATTTGTTGAAAAAGTTGAACAAAATAATACATAGTGGCTTCAACTAGTTATATATATGTCTTAGTCCTTATAATGGATTTGAAAATCTTAAACGCAGGGCCGGTCATACATTTTTTATGTTATATATGTTAATTAATATTGTCGACTAATCTTTGCTATATATGTAGTTTAAAAAAATAAGTTTGGTCGTTGATATTACTTGGTAAAATATGATGTGTTCTTGTACGGCAGAGAATTTTATCAAAAGTCAAAGCTGCAACCACAAAATAGGAAAACACACATAAAAAAATCACATTCTTAAAAACTTGTCTTCTTCAAAGAGTTAGTCAAAATACAAAAAAATGGCCCATGCAGGTTTCGAACCTGCGACCTTCGCGTTATTAGCACGACGCTCTAACCAACTGAGCTAATGGGCCATTTGCTTTGTTTCTACAATCATTTTATATAATTTTTAAAACAGTTTGTGTTTTGTTTTTTGTCAAACTTTGTTTGGTCAAAGCCATCATTTCTTATACAATGTATTAGTCAACAAAGATACAATGTTCATATAGATTAGTCAAAAAGTATATGCAAGACAATGTAGAAAAAAGTTGGAGAGGATGGGATATAACATCATCGTGCTTGGTTGGTGTGGTTATGTTTCGTAGTTGTCTCTCCCTTAGAGGCTCACCATCTTCTTTGCTCCAATCTTTTCCAGGTAAACCAAGAAACATTTTGTAATCATATATTATACAAAGATGCTTAATTAGATTAATTTGTACAATTAGTATATGAAACATTCTTGTAATCTGTGAGTTAAGAGTTATAGCTCGTTTCTTGAAGAATCTTTAAGAGTGCTTGGATTTTTCAATTTCTTGTTTAAATAAAGATTTGAGTTTTTCAGTTTAATGAATTCTTGAATTGTCAAGTTTGATTGCAATAGTGGAGTTTTAGATAAGTTTTTTATGTGAATAAAGATGATCCAAGTGCCTTTGTTGTCTTAAAGTGAAGATCAAGTCTTCTGATCAGTTCAATGGCTCAATTGGTTTCTGTGTTGTGGTTGAATTTGCTTAGGAAAAATCCTTATGGCTGCATCTGTGAGCAACACCGCTTCGAAAAAGCTTATTCAAATCGATGTAAGCTCGGATTCGGTGTGTCCATGGTGCTTTGTAGGCAAGAAGAATCTTGACAAAGCCATTGATGCATCTAAAGATCAATACAACTTTGAGGTTACCTCTCTCACTCTCTTTTATCTTGTTTACTTGGAGAATGCTTGAAATGCTTACGGTATTCATCTCTCGAATATAGATTCGATGGCGTCCATTTTTCCTTGATCCATCTGCACCAAAAGAAGGTGTGAGTAAGAAAGAGTTTTATAGACAGAAGTATGGAAACAGATATGAAGGAATGTTTGCTAGAATGTCCGAGGTTATATTCACTTACCGATTCTTTAACATAGCTTATATGTTCTTGTTGAGAGGATCTTGACATCATATTTGGATTCATTACAGGTCTTTAAAGGTCTTGGCTTAGAGTTTGACACATCCGGTCTCACGTAAGCACCAAAGAGTTTTTTCTTTTCATTTATCAAGATTGAAGAGATTTGTCTTTTGGTCTATTTTGTCTAAATGTTTTCTGTCTATAAGAACAGTGGCAACAGTCTTGATAGTCATAGACTAATTCATTATGCGGGTAAACAAGCGCCCGAGAAACAGCATAATCTTGTTGAGGAATTGTTTATCGGTTACTTCACGCAGGGGAAGTACATTGGTGACAGGTAAAATGTGTGAAACAGTTATGTTTTGTGATATATAAGCTTGAAGTATCCTTAGAACTTAACTGGACAAAGAAACTCGATAACCTTGGTGCTGAACTTCAGGGAGTTTTTGGTTGAGACGGCTAAAAAGGTTGGGATAGAAGGAGCAGAAGAATTACTCTCAGACCCTAACAATGGAGTCACAGAGGTGTGCTTTTCTAAATCATGTGATCATTAGTGTATGTTCTGTAGGATTAATGATGAATGTTATGTACTGTTCTGAACATTTTTTATATTGATAGGTGAAAGAAGAGCTTGCAAAGTATTCGCAAAATATCAGCGGTGTTCCAAATTACACGGTAAGTTTTCGCGCTACATATCGATAGCCTTTATAAGATCATGGCAAAGCTCTAGTTAGAGTGAAACAGACCACCATTTGCATTGTGTCCTTAGTCTTAGTTTTGTATCTTTACTTTGTAGTACTGTTTGTTTTCAGATTAACGGGAAGGTGAAACTGAGTGGTGCACAACCGCCCGAGACATTCCAGAACGCGTTTAAAGCGGCCTCAGCTTGAAATAACAAACAGTGAACTCAAGAGTTGTTGAAGTATTTATGTCCATGGAGATTGTCTGCTTCTTTTGTTTGAACTTTAAGTTTTGACTTTTTCAATAAGTTGGTGTAATAAGATAGATTTGGTCTTTGATGGTTTGCCTAATAATTCAAACAAGTTGAATATAAAAACACAACATTCCTCCTCTTGTTCAGATGAAAAAAGATATTGAAAGATTCATACTTTTTTCTCATTCCAATAACCTTCTTGAAGATAAATGTATATATATGAGTCTATAAAATTAGGAGACATCACAAATTCTCATATTTACTGTTAACAATGACATCTGGATATTCACAGAAGTTTTATGTACAAGTGATTTCTCTCTGTTTATTTCTCTATAGAGCAGGACTCAACTCCTTTTTTTGTTTCTTTGAGCAAGTCTTTATTACAATGCTAAGAAGTTTCATTTTCATCAAATGCCATCACCTGAAAGATAAGATTGATATAATTAGCTAAGGATGCATTAACTTATGTTATGGTTTATATGACCAAGAATAGTATGAGAACTGGACCAGTCTACTCATCAATGCAATAAATGTCAATGCTTAGAATGGAGATGAGAAATTCTAATACAAAATGATGCACTTTTAATATCTATGAAGGAGACTGATGGAACATTCAACCAAATTTGAAGTTTGAAAATTGTAAGAAAGCGACGAGTTACCTTTCCACAGACAGGGCAAGTTTCACTTCTCTCCATCCATTCAAAGATACAGCTAAGGTGGAAATGGTGAGAACACTTGGTTATTATCTTTGGATTCTCTGGTGTGTAATCTGCACATTGTATAAAACAAAGAATTCTGAATACCAATCTTACATCAAAGCACACGATTTCTGTATCTACGATATTTGATGAAACTATCCTAAGAACTAAGACTATTAATGGCCTAAATTGCTCAGGAGTGCATTAAATGAAGAAATGAAACCAAGAATGCAACTTATAAAGATATACTAACAACCTAACACACTCATTTATCACGCAAACCAGAAAACACTGCATAGAATGGGTTCAAAGAGGATAATAACAGTATCAAACTAGTTTTTTTAGTTTTACCATCAAGGCAGGTTGGACAAATATCTTCATCATCCGATTCTGCATAATAATTTTCTATTCCAGGCATTGTTTTCGACTTTGCAACGGTTGATGAACCTTTCGAGTACAATTCTTTTGAACCATCTTCACAATCAGACTTACTCCATTTGGCTCCCCCAACCAAAGCTTCAGAACTCATTTCAGTATCACCTCTTAATGGTTCTGATTCTTCACCTGAATGGCCTGAGCCCTTAACGAAACGAAAATACCTAGGATCAGCATCGTAAGGCAATGGTCTTGGAGGAGAATGGTACACATTAGACAGAGAGTCATCAAGTGCAGTTGTGGAATTCATCACTGTAGCAGCCTCAACAGTTGAAGGTATTGGATGCATTCCACCTCTATTAACTAACGAAGCATACTGCAAACAAAGGTAGACCTTAAGTTTCCACAAAAACCAGAACTGCTAATTCATGATTCTGATGGAAGTATTATTGCTAATTCACTAGAGAGGAGCACATGATCCAAGGAAGAAGGTGGAAAGAACATACCAAATCCATGAAACTCTGGAGGAAACAATTTAGGCATGAACAATTCCTAGTCATGGAAGTGTTTGGATTCACATAACTCTCAAAGAGATCAACTTGGAAACAGCAACAGAAAGAGCCCATATCTTCAAAAACTCAATACTCCCAAACTCAAGTTTTCAAATTTCACAGAGAATGAGAGAGGAACCCAATTTCACAGAAGTTTTCTCACTGCCTCCCGCAAACCAGAATCCTCTCTCTCTTCTTTAAGTGCAAAACTCTTGTTCCTACAGAGTTGAATCACCTGTAATAGAAACACATAAAAAAAAATCACACTTTCCAAAAACCCAAATGAATAACAAACTTGAATCAGCTAATAGCCTAATACACATCACAAAAAGTGCAACAAAACAATTCTAAAGATTCATCCTTTCGAAAGCATCCTTTAAAAAGGATCAACCTTTCAGTTCAATCAGAGATGGAAACAAAATACAAAAGAATCATTAGCTCATCGAACAAGGGTTTTGGAAACCGATCATAGATGATCAAGTATTGAATTGGTATTCAAAATCCTTTGATCATCAAAGACAATTGTTTTCAAAAACAGAGGAATCGAAGAGTACCTTTGAAAGAGATAGAAGCCTGAGAGAATCCAGAAGCAATGAGAAAACAAACCCAGAGAAATTTTCCGGTAATAAATTTAATCTGTTGACTAATTCTTAAAAAATTGAAGATTTTTCAGGTTTCTTCGAAAAAGTGCAGAATGATTTTCCCGGAATATTAGCGATCCTTCCTCTCTCTCTTTTTCTCTCTTTCTCTTTGTCTTCTTCTACCTTTTTGATCCATAGCTTTCTTTTTGGTCGAAACTCAACAAAACAGAGTTTCAGAAACCGTCCCTTTTGTTTTACATATTTTTACTTTTGACCCTAAATGTTTTGATTATGTAAAAGTTGTCCGTTTAAGTTCAATTGTTAACTATTGCAGCGACAATGTTAAAGTTCACTTTGTCAATCTACCAAGAAGAAAGTGTGACGAGATACAGAGGATTGCACTTATTAAATAGCAACAATCAAATCTATTTTATATAGTTGGAATTAGGTATTTGTGTTCGCATTTTTAAATCAATATTTCACCAAAACATAAGCACACAAACTTTTGAAATAGTCACTAACAACAAAATGTCGTTTGAGTTTAACAACTTGTGAGTATCCTAATTAATAGTATCATGAATGTGCCAACCTTGATAAGGTCAGTTGCTCTAAACTTATCTCTACACCTGAGTACCCAAAATTGTAATAATCTCAAATGGTTGTTCTTGTTGCAAAGACCCCTCATTATGTGAGAGAAACCAAGTATCGTCTTCAAGTTTAACTACCCACCTTGGCAACTTTTCTCTTCTCGGTTTGTCCCGACAAGGGGCACTGCATCTCTGTCCAACTTATAGGAACCATTGTTTCGCCTGCGCAATCACCACACCACAGAAAACTATTTTATTACTCCAAGGGAAATTAACTTCGTAACGCATAAACGAAGAAGCAAATGCATCTCCATACTAATAAACTATTAGTTGGAAATGTATTACACTGATATGTGAAAGATCAGCTATAGACTTAAGAGTAGGAATGAAAAGAATGTACCTGCAGCACTTTCTGCTGAGACCACACCAAGTTCATTCTTAGCAGTCGACAAATAGTAAGCCCGTGCATCACCAAGAGACAGCTTTAAGAGTCCAGGTTAAGGAAACTTCAGTCGTTATTCCCCAAAACATCATACTTTTAAATTATACGCTAACAAGGTGTGTGAGCTAAAAGAGGATATGGATGGCATAATGTAACAAATCTTTAAAATGTGTTTCCTCTATAAGCGATGTTAAGCACTGGCTGGCTCTTACATCACAAAGCTAAACTGTAACAAAACCTAGCCAATTCTAATAGACAAAAAGTGTGAAACGTGATAATATCTTAGGTGCGCAAAGGATACAACCATAGCCCTAACAATGTCACCAGCATGGAAAGACTGATGCAAGTCAACTTTGTCAATCTCTGTTGCTCTAACATCTTGTTGCCTATGAAAGAGTAAACACAAGTTAGATTGACGATTTTAAAAGACTAAACCATGAATATAAACAACAAGGAGCAGTAGAAATTCCCACCTGATTACCCCAGCAAAATTTTCACGAACGGCCTTTGGACCAACACACAAGATATCAACAGCAGCCATCCGAGCCATAACTTTAGTCACCTATCAAAATAACAGAGTATTAGAGTTCAAAAATTACATTTTTCTTGTTGCAGGGACATCAATGAATCCATAAGTGCAGGACTCACTCTTGCTATGACAACAGAACCAGGCTCTGGTATAGGACCATGAGCCTTGTGACCCGTAACTTCCACAGTAGCTCTCTGCTTGCCATTGTTAAGATCAAATAAGTTATATATCCATTAACAATCACAAAAACAAGTATAACAATCCAAAGATTTCGATTTCAATTACAAATAGAAACCAAAAGTTAACAATCCAACGATTTTGATTCTTAGAGGATTCAGAAAGCCATATCAATGTAACATAAGAACCAATCACTTGAAAACCTTGGAACAAAGCACGAACCTTGTCAAGTGATTCAGGAAGAGGAGAAACAATCCGACGAGTTCCTGTGAGGGAAGCGTAGATGGTTGTATCGTTGACGTAAGCTCCTTTCCCAGCTTTAAACTCAGTTGCTTTCCCGATTACATCTCCCGGCGTTACTAGCTCCGTCGTCATAGTTTCAAAATTTTCCGATTTGAGACTGTGAAAAACAAAACCCTAGGAAACTGGGGTTTTTGATCGACAAATTTAACCAAAAAAATCCGGGAACAGTCCTTTAAGTTTATATAAATTTAATGTTGACCCAAATAGTTTTCATTGGAAGTTTAAGCTGCTCTGATTTTGACCTATATATTTTTTAATTACACAGTCCGACCCGGATACACCTAATACCCGAGCCTGACCCGGTTAATTTTTCAAATCTAGGAGTTTTCAAGTTTCAACAGTCGACGACACTTGCAGAAAAAATTCGAGTTTGATTCCTTGGAATTGAAAACAAAAATCCAATAAACAAGCGGGATCTTCAATTTTGAAATCTCTCTATCCAGATCCATCTCCGTCACAATCTTCCTCTTTCCGTCACCGGAGCCGGCGAAGTTACTCTTCGTGATTTCAGATCTGTTCGTATACTACTTCTTCATCATCTCGCTTGTGTTCGTTCATTGAATTATTCAATTCGCTCTATTGATTGAGTTCTCGCTTGATTTGAGTAACCTAGGTGTTTCGGTACGTTTCTGTTCTGAATGTTTTGGGTTTGAGGAAAAAGACGCGAAGCATGAGTGGTAAATTGGGAAGTTTCGTGAAGATTTGAGGGATTGGGTTTAGGTATTGTAGTTGTAGAGAGAATGCAGAGTTTATCGAGTTCAGCTCCGACACCGGAGGCGATATTAGAATGGTTACAGAAGGAAATGGGGTATAGGCAATTAGGGCCGTATAATGGATCAAGTAAATCTCATGTTCCTTCCATTGATGCTATTAGGAAGATTTGTAGAGGGAATATGATACCTGTTTGGAATTTTTTAATAAACCGGGTGAAATCGGAAAAGACAGTGGAGAGAATCAGGCGGAATATTACGGTTCATGGAGGAAGTAGTAATGCTGCTAGTGTTGGGAGTTCTGTGAATCCTGGGAAGGAGGAGAACAAGGCCAAAGGAAGACGGAAGGAAAAGGCAGTGACTGGGGAAAGTTATGCAGAGGGTAGAGAAGCTGCTTTGCAGGAAAGGGAAATAGCTGCAAAAGAAGTGGAGAGATTGAGGAACATAGTGAGGAGGCAAAGAAAAGACTTGAAAGCTAGAATGTTGGAGGTCTCTAGGGAAGAAGCAGAACGGAAGAGGATGCTTGATGAAAGATCAAATTACAGGTTTGATTTTAATCTTAATTTTGGATACAGTATTCTATTACTTTGCTTCTCACTTGTAAGAGAATACAATAGAACATACCTGCACCTCTCAGCTAAGTTCATATACTTTCTCCTGCTGTGATTATGCGTTATTATCACTAGTCTTATGTCCCCAGTAGAACCGATTTAGGTTTAGTTTTTTTATCTGTGCCATGATTAGCTGGTTAGAGTTTGGTGATATTTCGTTCCCATTCTCTGTGATTGAAGCAGCAATATATATATAGCCCTAAAGTATTATGTTTTGTTTTGTTGATTCTCCAATAATCTCGATGGGATATATATATACCCTCTAGATGGAATAGATGGGATTTTTTCAGGCTATTTTGCTGCTTTGGTTCCATAGATATGCCACATCAACCGTTCTTAAGTTTGTATGCATTCTTGGTGATGTTGATTTTGATCTGCCCATTTCTTGAAACTTATCTGCAGCATTTATCTCTGTTGAAATGCATTGACATTGTTGATACAACAATGGAAATCTTTGTTTCTGTTATGTTCAGTAGATCTTTCGAATTGTTTGGTGAGTTTTTATTTCTTTGCCTTTTTCAGACATAAGCAAGCATTGTTGGAAACTTATGATCAACAATGCGACGAAGCAACAAGAATATTTGCAGAGTATCACAAAAGGTTACAAGTCTATGTTAATCAAGCAAATGATGCACAACGGTCTGTCAATTCGTCAAATGAAGTGTCAAGTAGCCTCAGTGCTAACAGTGAGAGGGAAGCTGTTTATTCCACTGTCAAAGGATCTAAGTCTGCAGATGATGTCATTCTCATGGAAACAACCCGAGAGCGAAATATCAGGATAGTTTGTGATTTGCTTGCATCACACATGATTGAAAGAATTCGTAACTCTTTCCCTGCATACGAAGGAAATGGAATTTGCTCACAGCCTGAGCTGGAAACAGCCAAGCTCGGTTTTGAATATGATGGAGAAATAACTGATGAGATGAAAACTGTTATAGTAAATTCCCTGAGGGGTCCTCCTCTGCTGCTTCAGGCTATCGCTGCATACACTCTACGTATTAAGACCCTGATATCCAGAGAGATGGAGAAGATTGATGTCAGAGCAGATGCTGAAATGTTAAGGTGACTCCTGACTTTCCCTCCAATGCCACATTCTGTTTTTATGCACTCCTAATTCTGCAGGGTGTGGTTCACCCAAATGCACCGTGCATGCTATTTTTGCTAATATTCTTGACATTGAATGGGAAGATTATGAAACTCATATAGCAATTTAGTACTCTTTTCTGAGTTTGATGCTGCTAGCTTGTATATAAACTTATTTTGATCTGGTGGATATGAGCTGTTCCTGAGCTTCCTTTAAAATATGGTTGATCAGTGATTATTGTATCTATCTCTTATAAGTTTTCAGTTTTGAATTTATCATCTCTGCTGTCTTAAGTTCTTGTTCCAGGGTTGATTTGGACTAACATAAACAATTGGATGTCAATTTATTTACAGGTATAAGTTTGAGAATAACCGGGTAACAGACAATTCTTCTTCTGATGTGAGCTCGCCTTTGAGTTATCAGTTTAATGGTAATGGGAAGATAGGCACAGACACACATTTCCAAGGATCTAACAATCAGCTCCTTGAACGGCAGGTTATTTTCTTTGTCTAGTTTTGCTGGTTCTTCTTGTTAATTTGAACATACAGTGAAAGGAGATTTATCATTTATGCTTCAAATTAACTAAATGTTTAATTCAGACAGATATATTTGGTGTGGTCATCCAGTGTTGTATTTGTATGTGTTGCACTGTATGGCCATATGTTTAAAGTTTGTTTATCTTACCTTTCACATGTGCTACTTTTTCCAGAAAGCGCATGTTCAACAATTTTTGGCTACGGAAGATGCACTAAACAAAGCGGCTGAAGCTCGTGATTTATGCCACAAATTTATTAACCGTTTGCATGGAGGTGCTGATGCAGCATCACATTCGTTTTCTGGAGGCACAACACAGAGTGGTAGCAATCTTAGGCAATTTGAGGTAGATGCCGCCCTTGGTTTTCTCCTTTTTGAATCTAAAAAAACCTTGATTTCGTAATTTTGGTACTTTCACTTGAATCTAAAAAGAGTAATCATGTTATTGTACAAATCTACAATTAAAACACTCTTACAACTGTTATGTAGCAGGCACTGCATAACCGATTCATTGTATGTGTTATATACATGCTGATATACGTGCTTGAATATGTTATCCAATTTTTCCGTCGCAGTTGGATGTATGGGGAAAGGAAAGAGAAGCTGCTGGTTTGAGGGCTAGCTTAAACACACTGTTATCTGAAATACAACGGCTGAATAAATTATGTGCAGAGAGAAAAGAAGCTGAAGATTCCTTGAAAAAGAAGTGGAAGAAAATTGAGGAATTTGATGCGCGCAGATCCGAACTTGAAACCATATATACAACTCTTCTCAAGGCCAACATGGTAATATCCCAACTGATTCTTTCATTGAATGATTAACTGATAATTACTATGGGAAATACTCTGACCTTTTTTTATATAGGATGCTGTTGCATTCTGGAATCAGCAACCACTCGCTGCAAGGGAATATGCATCAGCAACTGTAATTCCAGCTAGTGAAGTTGTTGTGGACATTTCAAACAGCGCAAAAGATTTCATTGAGAAAGAAGTGTCTGCTTTCTTTCAGAGTCCTGATAATTCTCTCTATATGCTTCCGGCTACTCCACAGGTATGTAAATTGTCAGCTGACATTCTGATGATTTTAGCTATCCATTTCTGCATGATACAAGTGCATTATAGTTCAATTGTAAGATATATTTGACTGATAATTGAAGACTGATGTTTGTTGAATTATATGTTCAAGTTCTCAAGTTTTTTTTTTATCTGTAAGTCAAATAATCATACATCATAGAAGAAATTGGGACTTTATGGTTCAAGCAACATTTTGCTGGTCACATGATGTACCGGAATTAGTGTTCTTTCAAATGAGCAAACTGGCATATAGATGCCTTGATTCCATCAAATTATATGAAATTCTTCTTAAACAGGGACTTCTAGAGTCTATGGGAGCTAATGGATCAACAGGACCTGAAGCAGTTGCCTATGCAGAGAAGAATGCTGCTCTATTAACTGCAAGAGCTGGTGCAAGAGATCCATCAGCAATTCCATCTATATGTCGCATTTCTGCTGCCCTTCAATATCCTGCAGGTGAGATTCTTTTTTTTTTCTTTTTAAACACCCAAGAATGTATAGTTCATCCCTCTGGAAAGGTTAATGTGTATTGAATCCCAGTGTCAAAAATCTTCCTAATGAAACCATTGCCCACTGCCTCATGTATTACAGTGTCTTTCAATCCAATGGAAAATCAAACAAAACAAACATAGGAAGAGTTTTTCTAAGCATTGTTGTTTCATCAACCGACCACGTAGATTGAGATCCTATATTAGAATAGCCAAAATGTTTCATGATGGCCTCGACTTAGCACCCGCTGTATCTGCTATGGGTTTCAAGCATAGAAAGTAGAGCACCTTAATATGAAATACTGTCATAGGCCAAAATTCTTAGTGGCTTCTTAGTAGGATTTGATTATAATCAATATTCTTGCTTCTTAAATAGGTATGGAGGGTTCAGATGCAAGCTTGGCCTCAGTTTTAGAGTCTCTTGAGTTCTGCTTAAGAGTTCGTGGTTCTGAAGCATGTGTTTTAGAAGATTTAGCAAAGGCAATCGATTTGGTCCATATACGGCAGGATCTAGTAGAAAGTGGCCATTCTCTGTTAGATCATGCTTTCCAAGCCCAGCAAAAATATGAAAGGTAAGGCATATTACTCTGTACTCTGGAATACACATATCTTATTTATGTTCCCACGCTATTCTATATTCCCATGTAAATTTTCAGTGTACTAACTATGTATCTTGTATGCAGAACAACTAACTACTGCCTAGATCTAGCTTCTGAGCAAGAGAATATAATATCGGACCAATGGTTGCCTGAACTTAGAACTGCGGTCCAGAATGCTCAAGCTTCCTCTGAGCACTGCAAATACGTCAGGGGATTGGTATGGAACTACTTCTAACTATCATTCTTGCATGCTTAATATGGTGCTGATGATGACTATCTTAACGCATTTTCACGTGGACGTTCTTAGCCATATGGCTCAAAAGTATGGCTTGTCTGAACCATAAAATCTGCCTGACAGTGTTTCCGTGATTTTTGTTTTGTTTTTGGGATTTGTAATCCTTCTTACGGTTGGTGCTCTTTAAGCTTACCTTTTGATTTAGTCTCCATTATAAATAGTTAATTTAAGTTTTCATCAGAAAATTATTTACAAAATTGCAATTCAAGTTATGTTTTCCAATCTCTTTATTGTCTGTGATATATTGTACTAAAATCCTAATTACCTCTTTTTTAGTTCTTCGTTACATCCTTTCACATATGAAGCTTGATAAGATATTTGTTTTTGTACCCTTTCACATATGAAGCTTGATAAGATATTTGTTTTTGTACCCAATGCAGCTTGATGAATGGTGGGAACAGCCTGCAGCAACAGTTGTGGATTGGGTAACTGTAGATGGTCAAAGTGTTGCAGCTTGGCAAAACCATGTCAAACAGCTTCTTGCCTTTTACGATAAAGAATCATTACGAACGTAGAAAAAATAAAACCATGGTGCCTCTCTCAGTTCTCTTTATACACACTGGTGAATCTGATCTTCAACAACAATGTTTGCAAAGTGGGAAAACTCGATTGTGCAGTTTGTAAAGAAAATGGTAACTCTTCTTCTCTGTTAACAACCGTTTCTCCTTGTGTGTGTCGTTATAGTTCCCCAGGTTTTATTTTTACATCATTGCGGGAAACTCATGTCTTTCGCCATCCGTGTTTTGTGGGTTTTTTATAAGTATTTCCGTGTTTTCTGATTCTCTTAATCAGTCATGTATCACGAGCTTTGTGTTTCCATACATTCTTAGCTAATATGAATCAGGTTTCTGCAACTTTGTAAGCCTTTTTTTTAGTTTAGCTTCGATCTTTGAATGTGAATGTTTAGAGATAGAGACTGTTGCCAACTACTTCTTGTTGTGTACAACGGTCGTGAGGGTTTTGAGGAATACTCTTCAACATTAAACTCTCGTGAAGATTGGATTATGTTGGTCTTAACTCAGACGACCCTTAGTGTAGTTGAGTGAAGTTACCAAACGAAAATTTAATTAGGTACACATTTATAAATTTAGAGAATCAATTACCAATTTTTTTTTTTTTAATATTCAAAGATTAGTTACGAGAAATTAGAGTAAACTATATCATAAACAAACGGATAAATACAAAGGCTTTTTGTTATCCTGTTCCTTGTCTTCCCAGAAACTGAAAACAATAATGATGGATCACGAGACAGAAAAGAACAAAAACACTTTTTGAAGAAGGCATGTTTCAGTGTCTTGTAATAATATCATCAGAGTAAAAACAAAACCACGTTCAACTCTAAAGCAGAGCTCCAAAAAAAATGTCTTCTCTTCTCATCCTCATCTTCATTGTCTCAACCATAACATTCAGTAGTAGTTATTCTTCAGTGGCTACAACTCTACCTGGCACTGTCCATCGTAAGGACAACAAGATCTTCTCGGTTTCAGGTATCATCACCACAAACTGGTTTTAGTATTTAGAAACTTTTCTCCTTACTATATTGAGAAGTTTTTGTTTTCTTCTTTGTGGATTTGTGCAGGTGAGCTTGATTGCACCAGATTCAGACAGGAGACAAAAGGTCATCACAGAGAATTTCAGGTTTTGTGTCCTTTCTCTGAGGTGAGATGTGCAAAGACTAGACGGATTCTGAAACATATTAGGCAAGCAAGAAGAAGAGATCATCGACACAAACAGAAGAGATCACCAAGACACCTGCAAAACAAAGCAAAGTCAAACAAAAACCCAAAAGACAAGAAGTTATTTTTCCCACCTCCATTGTTTTTTCCTCCAAACCCGTTTGCGCCACCTTCGATTTTTCCTCCAAACCCGTTTGCTCCACCTTCGATTTTTCCTCCAAACCCGTTTGCACCGCCACCTTCGATTTTCCCCCCAAACCCGTTTGCACCACCACCTTCGATTTTCCCACCTAATCCATTTCGGCCACCACCACCTTCGATTTTCCCACCCAATCCGTTTCAGCCACGGCCACCGCCACCTTCTATTTTCCCTCCAAACCCGTTTCAGCCTCCTCGTGCTCCACCTCCATCAATATTTCCTCCAATATTTCCTCAGCCTCCTCCTGCTCCTCCACCATCAATATTCCCTCCAAACCCATTTCAGCCTCGTCCTCCTCCACCTCCTCCCACTCCTCCATCAATATTCCCTCCAAACCCGTTTCAGCCTCGACCTCTTCAGCCTCCTCCCGCTCCTCCATCAATATTCCCCCCAAATCCATTTCAGCCTCGACCTCCTCAGCCTCCTCCCCCTCCTCCATCATTATTCCCTCCAATATTTCCTCAGCCTCCTCCAGCTCCAGCTCTTCCTCCTCCATCAATATTCCCTCCAAATCCATTTCAGCCTCGTCCTCCTCTTCCCTCTCCCCCTCCGCCATGGTCTCTCTTTCCTCCACTGCCACCAATCTTTCCAGGCTTCAATCCACCACCGCCACCTCCTCCTCCCCCTCCTCCACCCCCATCGATCTTTCCATTTCCTCCATTCCCATTCTTCCCACCACCACGCAACCCTGGCCCTCCTCCTGGTTCATCTTCTTCAGCAAACAAGCAGCCTCCTTAATTGAACAAGAGTATCATAATATATACACCAAACATTTACATATCTGTTGAGAGATAAACTATCTGTTGTATATGATAGTCATATTTACATAAGGGTAAAGAATAAATATGAGTTTTTAACTTCTACAGAATATTGCATCTGTTCCTGAACATATAGATCTACATATTAAGGCTCATATCAAATTTACTTCTCCGAAAACTCTCTTCTATCAAATCAAACTCACTCCATGATCTAGACATATCATTAATCACAACAATTACAAGATATTTCCCCAGTTATTAGTTTGTACTACTAGTTTGAGTACATCAGTGTGGGAAAGAAAAGGCAAGAAGTTATATATCTAAGAGACTTGAAAATATGCTATTAAACGGAGAAATCTCTGCTTATGGATTTCTGAAAGTTGCTACATCTCTTATTTTCTGCTTAGTCATTACTATATCATGGGAATAGTTGCAGTTTGACAGAAGTAGCAGATCACAACTAAATACACCAGTCTAAACCTACTGATACCTTAAAAAGAATTGAACCCTACTAGCTGATAACAAAATTATCAAACAGTAATAAAGTTGAAACTAGAAAACCAGGTTTTTTATTGTCTTATTCTCTTCGGAGAATTACTTAGGTCTTTGTAGTAGCTTCTCGTTTCAGTAGGAGAATTCCCTTCTTCATCCGCGATTCTATCACACTTATCCTAGCAAAGTAGATAAAAACATCAAATACAAATTCGGATTAACAGGCCTAAATATATAAGAATCAATTGCAGTTGTGCATAGTAGTGAACTTCTTTTCCAATGTAAAAAATACCATAGGCATACCTCAGAAGCAAAAGCAGTAACAGAATACTCTCGATCTGCTCTTTTCCGAAGGCTTAACTGCACAGAAATCACAGTCTCTGACATGTTGACACCAGATGACTTAAACGCTTCAGTCAGTGTGTGTAGTACCCTGTCAAAATTAAATTAAAAGCTTCCATCAAATATATCCATCTAAATTTCCTCCAACTGTTCCATTTTAGAACCATGAGTCTGTTCAACGTACAGTAGCAGTTAGGATCTTTGCGTACCTAACAAATCACCACCTATTTAAGAGGAATAGCACTATTCCAAAGAGAGAATTTGAATTATGGTTATACCTAGGCAACTTCTGTAAGAGTTCCTAGAAAAGCCATAAGTTTTACACAGGCAGGAAATGACTTTACATCCTTAACTGTAAACTAACTCACACTTCCTATTAAAGACAATGGATTAATTAAAGAACAAACAAAATCTTTCTTTCCACATAAATCTTACCTTTGTGAACAGACAGTGGACAAGCTGGGTGATGTTTTTTCGTCCGAGTTTACCAATTCATTTGTATTACAAGTAATTGATCCACAGCTTGGTTTTGGCTGCCAAAAGTCATGCTGAACAAACTGCGAAAAAGGCTCGGTAGGTACATAACATGAAACTGCTGAAGTAGGACTGTGTTCAAGAATCTTGGTACTAACTGCTGAGTCGATATCAGAATCCAAAGAATTTTGCATATCTAAGAGCAAACCAGAGGAAGCAGCAACTTTATCATAACTTGAAACGATTTGAGGATGGTCACCAATCTCAACAACAGACCCATGACTATTTCTCTGCATCAAAGTTACATGAAACAGTTATCAAAAAGACCACTACAGACAAGAAAAAAGAAACCAACCAAAGATAGGAGAATGAATATACCCAAGGAATCAATTTGGTTGGGGTTTGACACCACAATTGTTGAGAACCTTCATACATCTGAACTTTTTCTTGAAGAAAGTGAATATACTCTATAACCTGATGAAACAACATAAAAGCACAAAAACTGATAAAACATGATTCTGATTCTGAAACACATGTTATGTTCAAAAGCTATACATTTCCTAACCTCTAATAAGAAAGAAGCTTTATCTCGTTTCTGATCATTCTGATTCTGAGGTATAATCTCCATTAAACTCTGAAACCTGTATCACCAAGAATCATAAATTATGGAAAGCTTCTACCTTTTATGACCCATTTAAGGAAAATAGATAAAAATCTAAACTTTTCGAAAATTTCAGTAACCTTTCATTGATTTTGCTTCTTCTTCGTTGCTCTGTCTCTGAATGTTTCGATCTACCCGAGCTTCGATTTCTCCTCCCTGTTGAAGAATCGTTTCGAGAAGGCAAGTTACTGTATACGTCGCCGTCTAATTGCTCATCTAGGTCAGGAGAGTTCATAGTTCCTAGTAAGTAGGAAGAAATCGACACTCCGGCGAGACGAAAACTCCGGCGAACGAACGAGAGAGACTGTGATTAAGGGGAAAAAGGAAACGAGCGTTAGAAACGAGCGTTAGAAACGAGCGTTAGAAACGAGAAAGGCCTAAGATGAAAGAAATATTGTGAGAGGAGGCCCAAAGGCCCAATTAAAAAACGGATAAGGCCTAAGACAAGCTGTAAGGTTGATAAATTATGGAATGTGAATTTTCGAGTAACAAAAGCATAATTAAGAAATTTGAATAGCTCACTTCAATTTTTTAATTCTCACTGTTTTGTATAAAGATTGGCTTTGGGAATGATAAGGGTTCACTTACAGATTGGTATTTAGTAAATTAATGTAAATATGATAATGTAAAGTAAAACTAAGGTCTTAAATGGTTGTAGTTTTTCAAATGGTTTTTAATTTTAGTTGTACCAATGAATATTTTTGAAAAACCAAAATTTTTTAGATAAAAAAAATGATTCTAGCTTTGAAGTGTATTTTAACAATTTTTCAAAGACAACCCATCACATTATTATTAATTTTTCATTTTTTGTGCAAAGAAAAATATAAATCCATCAAACTAAAACTAAAGAAACTTTCATTAAGTTAAAATAAAAATAAAAAACTACACCCAAAATCAAAACCGAAAACCAAAATCCAAAAACCATTGTGAGTAGGTCAAGAAGGTCAAGACCAAAAACTAAATAAACTATTATTCTATTTGTTGTCGTAAATAATACCATCATGACTTCAACGCGGCGTTGTTGGTTGTGATTATGTAGGATCAATGTCATTAACGCAACCACATGTAGCAGGATAGTCAAAATCAAACAGAAACCCAGCACTAACTTCATCTAATAAACGTCAAATAGTGTATTCTTGTGGATGCCTACGGGAAAAAAAACAAATGGCTATACATTGTTTGAAAAATTTATTCACCATTTTAGAAATAATTAATTATATGACTAGTGTTCATAGATTAAGTTAAGAAAATGTGAAAAAAATATATATATATATATTGACGAGTATCGAGCTAGCCATGGAGGTTGAGCTTATATAAGACTTTTGGATCAATGTGCCCGAATGAGAAGAGATACTCAAACATGAGGAAGTATTTTTACAGATTTTTTTTTTGTTTCGCTTTTTTGTGATTTGGAGGTTTTCAACCAAAATCTTTTTAAAAAAAACTCCAAAAATAATTTTAATAACTACAAATATTCATTGTATAAGTTTCATTAACTCAGTTTCTTCTCAATTGGTCAAGAACTTGCATATACAAGTTTAATTATTTCTTTGAATCCCTTCACCATGCATTTACCTTTTCTTTTTAGCTCCAAATCCACTATATTGCTTTTGCCCTTCGGCCCTCTTTGCTTCCTTATATTTTCCACATGATTATGCAAATCCGTTACAGCTCGTCTATCCATTATGTTCATCTTAGAGAGTTTTGTAAGGGTCTTATGAGCCAAATGACATTTTTCTAACTAACTTTTCATATATCCCAGCTAATCTAACAAGGAAGTATATATAGACTTCCACATTGAACCCATTGGAATTTAGAAAAGTTGAAGAAATTATGTACGTACAAAAAGGTCGGACTTTTCTTATTTTTATTGTCATGTCCTAACTTGTTCTGAATAACCCACATTTTGTTTGATTATTACCAATATAAATTTATCAATATTAACTTATTTAATATATTTAATATGGAAAATCATTAGTTGTGGTTGATTTTATTACATGTGTTTGCAAAAGTAGACCATTAGGTTATAATAAAGCAGTATTGAATAAATTTTCCGGATCGAACTCGGATTTGATGAGAAAGCAGCAGAGGTGAGAACCACTAGCACAGTTGCTCTTTTTTTTTCTTTATATCCTTTAGACTGAAGATCAAAGCATAGAATATAAACTTATATAGTATCTTTCCAAATATCACATCAAGAAGTGACCTCAAAGTTTTATACGTGGTGCTCTTTTTGTCAAGATTTGACTAAAAGATATATCCGTTCCATCTTTACATCATGTTTATATCATTTCAATAATAATTATGTATTTTAGGTTTAACTATTTGTTATGTTGTTTGTTCTTTTATTTGATATACATGTTATTATTGAATGGATTGGGTAAAATAACAATATAATTTTTTTAAATTGATTAAACAAAAAAGAGATAAATCATTTGTTTGGTACTGAATACAAACTTATTATAATCTTTTTAGATCCTTTTATAAATAAAAATGATTTACTTTTAAAATAAGAAAAATGTGAATAGCATTTCTTCAAATATAAAAACACTATTCAATCATTTATATTGAAAATGAAATAGAACCACCATCGATAATTTAATTTTTCATATCATTCATCATCTTCAAAATTAAAGAAAAGTGAATGAAAAAAAAGTAGTATGAAACAGTATTAGATACTCCCTCCGTTCCTAAAAGATAATTTTTTAAGATTTTTCACACATACTATTAAGAAAACACATTATTTTTTGTGATTCATAGTTTTTGAAAAATTCTAAATCAATAATAGTTATTTACTTTAAAATTTGTAAATTTTAATTAATCATGTACAGTATTGATAAGTTAAAACAATTATTTTTTTTTTTTAAATTATCTCTTAAGAAAATCATCTTTTAAAAAAAGGAAGTATGCTCTAATGCATAATAAATGACGTTATGGGATGTCTCAAATAAGCCTACCGAAGCAGCACACGGAAGGACGATCGCTTCCAAGTCGTTTAACTGTTTAAGTGACTCTGTGTGTCAAACTGATTGATAAGTGTAACCATTTAATGCTTTTGATTGACTAAATTAGTTGAGAGTTGGTTTGCAAAATTTTCTATTTAAAAAAAAAAAAGAAAACCTCTCCTTCAATAATTAATTTGATGATATATGTATGGTGATAACTTCTTTTTTTGTTTCCAAACGATGCTATGGTTTTGTATGCATATCGTATGAATGAATGTAACAATTGTGACTCTTTTTAATCCTAAAAAGGAAAAAGAATCATATAAAAAGAAACCCAAAAGTATAACCAAAAGAAAAATGTTTTTGAGTAATTATTTTGAAGAAGATGAACATCTTTTAGTAAGTTTGATTCGAAGACCATGCTTCATGCGGAGGATAGGACCAGGAGCTGGTTCAATCTTTTGGCCTTGGACAACTTCAATATCATAGTTTTGTAATATCTCCACGACCACTGTCTTCATTAGTGTCATAGCTACCTCTTTACCCAAGCAAGCTCTTGGACCAGCATTAAACGTAAAGAACTTGGAGGAAGACACTTCTTTAAACCCTCTTGTTTCTGAAACCCATCTCTTGGGATTGAAATCCAAAGCATCTTCTCCCCATACTGCTTTCATCCTCCCCAACGCGTAAATAAAGATTAAAATCTTTATACTTGGGTCAACTCTATGCCCACTTGGGAGCACATCTGGTTTTATGGGAGACAAACGTTCGAATGGAACAGGAGGGTGAAGTCTCATTGCTTCATACAAGGCACCACGTAAGTACACTAGTTTGTTCAAGAACTCCATGGAATCATAAGACGACCTCTCGGGGTCATCAGCTCCATTTGAGTCGATCTCTTGGCGAATGTTTGTGACAACATGAGGGTTTTTGGACAAACACCAAAAGAACCAAGTGAGACCAGAAGCAGTGGTATCTCTTCCGGCTAGAATGAAAGCTAACATGGTGTCTCTAAGAAACTTCTCATCATTATGGTACTTCAAGTACATGGTTGAATCTAGCTTCATGTGGGATGTTAAAAGATCCTCACCTTCTTTACTAGAACACTCTTTTGATCTTACCTCTTCTCTCTTATCTAATATGAACTTCTTACAAGTTCGATTTAAAGTTGCGTGAGCTTCATACAACTTCTTCTCTTGTCCGAATCCAACCCATCTTTGAAGCTTCCACAAGAACTTTGGCTTAACATGCCTATACATAATCCCTTCTCCTATATCGTTGAGAGCTTTTGCAAACTCATCAACCTCTAACATTTCAATGGAGAGAGATCTAGGATCATCACAGCCAGTTACTGTCATTAGAGTTGTGTCGAACGTAAACCTCCTGAACACATCTTGCAAGTCCACGACCTTTTCTTTCTCCACAATATGATCAAAGAGAGGAACAAGCCCGTCCTTGAGTTTTTTCCTCGTGGTACTCATTGACAACTTTTGAAACCCTTGGTGGTCGACCATGGCTTTGGAAACTTTCCTTAGACTCTTCCATAGCTCCGAGTCCGCAGTGAGTATCCCATCTCCAAGAACATCAAACACTTCTTTGAAGTCAGGACCTTTGGTGTAATTGGAGGAGTTTGATGAGTTCATTATATGACGAATATTTTTATCATCAGCCGTGAAAACCATATCCATTCCAGAGTACCACGGTCCCTTGAATGCGAACGTCAAGTTAGAGTTCTCGAGAATCTCCACGCTAAAGTCATAGATTCGATGGAACTCCATGAGTAGACTAGGAAGCATCCCAAGAACTGGCCAGTTTCTAAGGAAGCCTTTATGAGGTTTCTTGAAGTGGTAGAAGAAACAAAGGATTAATGAAACGATGGCTATAGAAGCTTGAACTAAGCTTATTGAGGCCATTGTGTATTAGAAGAACTAAATGAGGAAGTTGTGATGGGTTCTTTATAATTCAATACACTAATTATAAGCTAGGCATGATGAATAACATTTTCACACGATTTGCTAATGAATGATATTTTCATACTAACTTTACCGACAACTACATCAAGGCAACATGTCAGATGATGTCATGACGATACTCATTACACACCACATATGGGACGAGAAGAATTTGTGGACAAGTTTGCAAGTATATTTAATTTAGAAATTAAAGATGTTAATTAAGAAGTATAATTACTTGAGAGAAAAATAAGTGGTTATCCAATTTGATTGTTTAAATGCGTAAATTATATCTTATGAAATACTAGGATTTTCAAATGTTAATATTTAAAATTTTTTACAATATAGTTTCGTAAAATCTTATATTGGTTAATTATGTAATGTCTTCGTTCGTAGTAATTAAACAATAAAAAAGATGTTATGAAATGCCACTTTCAGGATATTTTCTGAAAAATCTTAAAAAATGTTTTTGAAGATTCAAGATTATTTTACGTATAAGTATTCGAAAATCAATTGTAAGAAAGGTTCTATTTAAACTCTCTAAATAAATGCTATGCTATTTTTTTGGAAAACATATACTGTAGTAACATTTATTGTGGTTTATTAAATGTCATGTTCATATCTAATGTGTTGAATTGCATTCAACATTACTATATAAAGTAACAAATACCAAATTTAAATACTATATAACATAATACTTATAACATAGTTATACTCAAACTGAGTTTATAAGCTTTACGTCATCGTTAAGATTAATGAGTAATACAATATAGTGAAGAAGTATCACACTCTTTAAATGGAATTGGTAAGCTTTACGTCATTTTTTATAAGAGCATGTGCATTGGTTTGTGTCTCGCATCTATATAATATGAATTTGTATAGTGTAGAGAAATTTGAGAACTCTTTCTTGATTTTGTGTGTTCATTGGTAAGAAACCTATTGAGCTTTTTCATCAATACAATAATATTATTTTTAATGTAAATAAATATTTTAATCCAATTTTATTCGAATGCTTATTTTAAATTATAAAAAATTTCTATTAAACATATTTAGTTACTTATTATATATATTTCATATCAAAATATATATTTATACATGAATGCGGTCACCATGTGAGAGTCTCATGGGTTTCTCCTTTCTCGAAACCTTAAGATTCGATTCTTGATGTTTAAAATTAATAAGTTATTATATTTTTACATTTTCATTTAGTTTATTCATTAGAAAATGCACATGGTCTAATTCACTAATTGTGTCACTTAAGGACACATATATGTCACATGATAGTATTTGATGCATAAAGCCTCGGCCGGGGCTGCTGATAAAGATGGACCAACGGCCGAGAAATGATATTAGAACATGACTGTCTCTATAAATAGTCATATATAGTTATGTGAGGACCATCCTCATTTAAACTCTCACCAAGATCTTTTGCTTATTTCGTGTCATTTCATTCTCTTAAATGTCTCCTTTCAATTCTCTTATTTTATACAGTACTATATATTTATTCCACAATCCCAACCACTTCAATTTTGGTCTTTTCCTCTCATAAGTCTTTGTTTACAATAGTCTCTATTAATGATTATGTTCCCTAACTCTCGTTGTCTCGTAAATATAATATATGGTTTTGATGCATGAGAGTCACTAGAAATAGAATCACTAGCTTATGCCAAATCTCTAATAAGGCTACAAAATGCTGGCGGCTGCTCTTGTTCGCTATTACAAATTCATATTCTAAAGAAGTTTTATAGTACTTTTAAATGAACTCGAGCCTTTTATACTTCACAAGATTTTCTTGTGCTTACCAACGCTTAGTGATAAAACTTAAAAATGCTTTGTTTCATGATAAATTATGCTCTTAGTTAGTGCACTATCTTTGTCTCTTCCCACACCAAAATGCTCGAGTTTGAATTTAATTAAGAGGAGTGTATGGAAATTTAAGGTTACCTAACAATATGTTGGGTAATCAAAGAAACATAGACTAAAAGAACTTCAATGATAGCATGGGAAAAGAGAACGATAACAAAACTAGTAGAGAAGCAAACACAAGTGCAAGAGCCATAGTGATTAATTAGGAGCTAGCTAGCTAGTAGAGAGCCGATGGACAAGGCCAGTAAGGGAAGCGCGAGTTCTTTATTGGAACTTCTTCTTCTGTTAAGAAGTGCGTGCACGTTCCGGTGGTGAGATCATAAACACCAAAGTTACGGCCAACAAAATAGATGCAGTTAGGCTTGAGTCCACGAGACGAACTAGCCAGAACACAGAAAGCCTCACTATGTCCAACGAAAATGCAAAGATCTCCAATATCTTCTGTGTATGTCATAGTCTTATAACATTTTTCCGATTTCTCATTTGCTCTAAACACCGTGAACTTTTCTGTTACATGCTGCAGTGTTTTGCTTTCATAGTTCTCCATGTCAGCACCGTACCTTCAAAAAAATGATAGAGCCAATAAGGTAAAATAAATGGTTAACACCAAAGTTAATTAGATACTATAGTACCATACCACTTGACGAGGAAAAGTTGACCGGTGGGTGACTCCACAAGATGGTCTGTCTTGGAACATGAACTCAAGTTGGCAACCTTCTCAAACACAGACTTTGGAAGTTTGTCAAACTGCATTTCGATGAACTTGGTTTGGTCATTCTCCTTAGAGTTGAGATCCAAATAGCACAAGAAGTTGCCACCAAGACCTGGAATGTAGAACCTTTGATCTGTCTTGGAGAACATTAAGGTCGAGTTAGGGTTTATACACTTGGCTTTGATGTTGATCCACTTAGAACTACCATAAGGCCTACAGAGACTTATCCTAGATCCTGATAACTTGACACCCACGACCCAATCTTTATCTCGGACAGGTAAAGAGGACATGGTTAGGTTATGGATCTTGGTAAAGGTGGGTAGAGAAGGTAGATCAACGGTCACGTCGTCTAGTTCAGGGTCGGAGGGATTATAAGTGATGACAACTCGATTCCACGATAAGCGGTATCCTAATCCATCACGTGAGAATCCGACAGTCATGGCATCACAGACCTCCTTAATGAGTTCCTTGTCGTGAATACGGACTTCGTTTGCCTTATAGGGTGAAATGCATGTTATTACACGACCATCCTGTGGGAAGTTAAGGATGTAGTCAATCAATAGAAACGGGTAGGCTGGTTGAGATGAGAAGTGTGTTGTAGATGAGAACATACGAACGTTTGTGTGTCTCTGCATGCCATATAAGTGTTCAAGTACGTAGTTCAGAGACAACGACCAAGAACAAAAAAGTTAAAAGACAAAACTGAATTATTACATAGCAAAGAGAAGCTTACGAGGATGTTTTTGCAGACTGAGGGTTTAAAGACTCGGTTGATTATAAGCTGTGCCATTGTTATTGAATCCCTAAGAGAAAAACTTTTGTGTTTCGTCTCCTCTTCTATCTCTATTGGACTTCTTAATACATAGGTTTTCTTGGCCTCCAAGTTCACGTTATATTTGGGGAATATTTACAAATAAATTAATCTTTAGTATCAAACATTAGTTGGGGACTATTTAGAAATAAATAAAGGATTAATTGGAAAAGTAGTACATTTTAAAAACATAATTATAAAACTAATACATATACAATTTATAATTAGGAAAGTAGTACATTTTCACTATTTGATACTATTTCAATGACTTTTAAAGACTCTGAAAACAGCTTATTCACGAATATGCCATTAGAATAATTATATAATATAATTTGTACATTATATTTTCTGTACAGTTGTACAAAAATATATTTATGTACAATAATAAAAATACTACATAATATTATATGTACACTTTTTCTAGCTATATAAATAAAAATGTATAAATTTTTATATTTCCGTACAATCAATAAACTGTACGTTTACATCTGTACAGTTAATCAGATGTACATATACGTTTGTACATATATTAAATTGTACAAATACGTCTGTACACATAATAAATTGCACAAATACGTCTGTACACATACTAAATTGTACAAATACGTATGTACATATACGTTTGTACATATACTAAACTGTACAAATACGTCTGTACACATACTAAATTGTACAAATAAATATATATATATGAAATTTATTTAAAATTAATTTAGCAAAATGCATATCAAATTAAAGAGAAAAAAACATGGATTTTTATGTATCAAAAAAGTTTTAAAAACCAAAGTTATAATCCCTAATATTTTAATTATTAAAAATTTGGGGTGATGATAATAAACAAAATATTTAAAAAAATAATTAAAAAAAAAAAGAAAAAAAAATACCCTTTTGTCATTTTCCCTCTTCTTCTTTATCTCTATTTCACATAATCTCTATCTCACATTGTAGGTCCTACGACTACTTTCCTAATTTTGAATAGTGTATGTACTATCTTTCCAATTATATTTTTAAAATGTACTAAAATTCCAATACACCCATAAATAAATAAGTAGACATATACACTAACTAGCACATAACTTTGCTTCTTCTGAATATTTTCTTCCCAAATAAAATCTATAATCATTCCTAATATTATATTTTCGCAAACATTATATATTCAGAAAATATAAAACTATTCCTAAATCACGGTATACTTGTATAACGAAATTTTATGACCGTGAACATTTTTAATATAAGACTAAAATTTAATTTGCCGACAAAGAATTTTTTTATTTATTTTTGAAATTTATTAAATTTTTATCTAATAACTATTAAAAATTGTAAAATAAGAATTTAACTCGTGTTTAAGTATCAGAATAATGATACTTTAAATTTTAGTAATACCGATTCAAACATGTCATGCAATATAACCCATTTATATTATTTTAAACTTATAATATATTTAAACATTTATAATTTTAGACTTTTTCTTTACTGTCTTTAAGTGTTTTTTATGATCTAGTCAGTCGTAATGGTCGGTGTCGCATATTTGCGTGATTGTGGAATTGTTCATAGAAATATAAAGCTGGATAGTTTTATATAATCTCTAAAGGGGGATTACCCCAAAACTTGGAGGTTTGAGCATGGGAAAGCTTGACAAGGACAATAAAACCTTGAAGAAACAGAGGCAGTATGCACCATAACAAACCCAAAAGAAGAATAAAGTGAAAGGTTTGACAAACGATGTTTTCCTTCTTGGATGTGTTGTTGGTTATTCGATCTCTCGTGACCAACACATTCATAGATAAATTCTTGACCGAGCATAAACTCACTCACAAGAAAGAGGCAATAAACATAGTTAAACAATCATCTGAAGCTTACTATTTGGTCAAGAATCTGATTGGAAGACCTGATACAAATCTTTAAAAGCAAGAAGAATACAATTAGCTTTTACGCATACATATTTTTGATATCAATTTGGATTCGGCTTCACTGAATGACATAACTTAATTACGAACAAAAATATGTTTTTGGCAAGAAATAATGATTGTCTACCACTCATTTTATATATAATTATTATCTGAGTCAAATCTTGTGCATTTATTCAGAATGAATGCAACATATGTCTTTCCAATAAATCTGAATACCATCCCACAACTATTGTTTCATCAAACCATATTTATAAAGTATGTAAGAGCTTTATAAGGTATTTTAAGTGGTTTATAAATAAACATCATTTTTTCATCAAACACATATATTTATAACATCTTTAAAAGATTTTATAAACTCAGATACCTTGTAAGATATTTAAAATGATTTCTAATGTACTTAACGGTTTTATAAATGGGGAAATTTCAAAAATACCCCTTTTCCAATACGACTTTTTAAAAATACCCCTCTTTCTAATTTTATCAAAAAGTCACAATAAAAATTGAAATTTATCAAAAAAATATGCATAAACTTATATTTATAGACACAAATTATCTTTACATGTGTGTAAATTTATATATATATATATATATATATCATAAGTACCGTATAAATACTTTTTAAAAATCATATAAAAAGCTTATAAAAACTGTGTAAACCTTTTAAAAACCTTATAAAAGCCGTTTAGAACCTTTTAAAACCTTCTAAATATTTAGATTTAGTCTTCCAGTAGTAATGATGATCTTGATGTACCTTATCAACCATATAAAAGTTTATAATCTTTCATATTTGAAAAAGGGTATTTTTGAAAATGAATAGAAAAGGGGGGTATTTTTAAAAAAGGGGTACACCAAAAGGGGTATTTCTCAAAAATTCTCTTTATAAATTGGGAAATATCTTTTTTCTTTGTCATCAATTGGGAAATATCTTGTTTACGATACGTTTAAACTTATTTAAAATTTATTAATCAACGTGGAGCGGTGAACTACTGTTTAAGCATAATAGTGACATATTTCTCAACTTCTTACTGAAATTATTCGAACAATAAAATGTGCTCTAAACTTTGGAATAACATGCATAAAACCCCATTCGTAAAATTATTTGAATGCCTTGTAAAAAAAAAATCATATAGAACCATTTAAGTACCTTTCAAATATTTTAAAACCTTTTATAGGCCATTGAAATATGTTGTTAGTACCTTGTACAACCTTGTGAGTTTTGATCTTGTTGTTTTTCAATCTATTAGAATTGAATTCTAACAAAAATTAATGTAAATTTGAGAATAGTTAACAACATTATAGTTATAGTTCATTAAATTTTTTACATATATATATATATATATATATATATTAATAATTTTATATAATTATTAATTTATAATATTAATGAGACCATATATTTACAAAGGATTTTCAAAAAAACTAACTAAAATTACACTTGTCCCAATTTGGAACTGGAGAAATTTATTAATTTATAGAGATTATTAATTTATCTATGTATTAAATTATAGATATTTTACTGTATTTTAAATTTCAATAAAATTTTGGGTTGGATATTCGGCTGATAAATTAAAACAATTAATATTATTTGCCATTTATCTACACTTCTAGAGTTAATTAAAATTTCAAACCGAATTAAATTTCAAGTTTAAGTTAAAATAAACGCAAAAACGCAAAAACCTTAACAACAAAATCTTGCACAAGTTTCATTCTGAGACGAAGAGAGAAAGTGCAATGGCCGAATCTTTGATGAGTCTTCAGTTGAAAGCGAGAGACATTATTGTGAGTCCAAGCCACGAAGACTTAGCTATGGTCGTAGATCATCTCTTCAAGCATCAAGACTCCGAACAATACAAAACAGCTCGTGCTCTGTACGATTTCTTGGTCTCTTATTTCCCCGATTGCTTAACCCTCAAGCTTCTTCAGGTCTTCCAGTGTTCTTCCAATGGCGTCACAAGATTCAGATCGATCTATCAACTCTCTGAAACCCTCACCGATCTCAGATACCGCAACTTCAAACTCTCTCTCGACGCGCTTTATGAGATCAAGCCCGTTGTGATTTCTTGCTTGACAAGGAAAGAAACCAAAGAATCTGACATCAAGATTCTTAGAAGAATCGTTTGTGTTGTAGCTTACAATGTTGTGACGTTGCATAATGGCAAATGGGACGAGCTCAGTGACTGTATCTTAACGTTAGCGAGTAGTCATGAACCTGTCAAGGCCTTTCACGTCTTCGTAGATTTGCCACTGGTCTACGAAGAGTTCATCGAAAGGTTCTTGAATACGATTTTGCAGAAAGCTGATAATGTCTTTCTTGATCTTTATAGAGTTGGAGATTGGAGTTTGGCTATACAAACTCTTGTTAAAATGTGGATTCAGATTTCGAATACAAGTATGACGATCAAGGCTATACGGGAGTTAATGGTTCCTCAGCTTGCCTATGTTGTGAATTCAGTGTTTGAGTTGGTGAATAATGAAAAGGAACATTTTTTGGTACGAGGGCTTGAAGATTTCAAGAGGTTCTTCTCACGAGACATGAGTCTGTATCATTATAATGAGAATCAATGCCATTTCGTGGTGGCTTCCATGAACGAGATCGAAGGAGTAGTAGTTGGAACAAAGACCAAGGAGATTGTGAGGAAGATCAAAATGTTGGTGACAGAACAACAGAGTGATGATGTTTGGAATCCTAGACAAGAGTTTGACCGTGTCTGGTATGACCATTTGAAGAATTTATCTTCACTACAAGTCTTAAAGATCTTTGCTTCCACTGATCTTGAAGATAGGTCCAGAGAGATAGCTATCAGACGGCTCAATGTCTTACTCTCTGGTTACAGTTCAAAGAAAGTGCAAATAAACATTGCAGAGATGAGACAAATCCAAACATTGGTCATGTCTTGTTTACATGAGGAAAGAATCTCTGACAGTATGTTCAAAGTCTTAGGTGAGGTGGTGAACCACGTTGCGTATGAGGTGTTGATAAACCAAGACGAGATATGGTATGAGCTACGAGATTATATTGCATCTAGTAAAACAGAGTTTCAGAGAGCGGTTTATATCTTCCAGTGCTTAACAATGGCGCTTGTTGAAGACGATTTTGTGATTTCTATAATAGAGAAGCTTTTCCCGAAGATAATCACAAGACTAGACCCACCACCAACAGAGTTGTTGGTAGATAACAGTTGCTGGGTTTGGGCCTTTACTGGTGCCTTCTGTGCAGCAGTTCACTTGATAGAGATCCCAAGTTGTGCTGAAACAGTTAAGGAGATTGCACATAATATGATAGATTCAGTGAGAAAGCTTGTGGAAAGAGATATGGAAGTTGGGTTTGTGAGGAGAGCTTTCAGAGATGTGGAAAGGATTTTGTGTAAGCAATTGGAATGGTACAGTACGAGTCAATACAAGTTACTTAAGGGTTTGCTTTGGAGACTCTATGTAATCAAAGGCATGAAGTGGGAAAGTAAGATTGTGTTGTGGAGGATCAACGTGATAGTGGAGAGAAGAGTGAGAGAAGTGGAGAAAGAGCTGCCAAAGAATGAGTTTGATTTGGCTTAACCTTACTGATGATGAACATGTTGAATAAAGTATAGTTTGCATTGGAGAAGAAAATGTAGTTAGTTCTTGAAACACTTCAATAAAAGCTTCTCACTTTTCTCTTCAATAAACACTTTTATCACTTAATCATCAACTTCTAAATATTAAAACTAGATCACAAGTACATTGTACATTATTGGCTGCTCCTTACACTGAATCGATCCCTCCAATGTAGTAGGTAACAAGCTCAGCTTTGGTTTCTAACTCCACTCCTGTAAAACTAAACACATCGTATCCTCCAGGAACAGCTATAGCGGGAGATTGCCATGGAATCACTGGAAGTCGAGACAGGTCAAGGCTCGATGCTAGTCCTTAGATTCTTTGTTCCTCACGTCTCTTGGTTGTCACTTATTCTCTCTTTTAACTTTGTTTCCCCTCGATGTTAATCCTTATCTTCTTTGTTCCTCATGTCTCTTGTCTTGGTTGTCACTTATTCTCTCTTTTAACTTTGTTTCCCACGTCCATACTCTTTATACTTGTTCTAAAATCCACATAGTAGACATTGTTGATACCATTTTGCTGCAAAAGATCATTTCTTCTGTTGTGATGATAATCCTACTTCCAGGACCAAACCAAGTAGTCTGATCAGCTAAAGCATACAACTGTTCCAGATGTACATGCTTTATCGTCATATCCTCTCGGTTCTCCGGCTATATTGCCTACATCGATTAAAGCATGGATCCATCTCTTTTTGAAGGCCTTCCCAAAATCTCCATTATGTTTCCTTACATCAGATGGATCTACTCGGAGAAGATTGGCATCACTACGTTTTTGCACTTCAAGATCTCCACAAATTCATTCAAGCAACAGCTCGAGGAAGCATAGTTCACCACGATTGAGACCCTCGATTCTCTAATCGCTTGTATGAGAGCAGGGGCTATGGTTTGGCTTCTCTCGATTCCTTGATCATCAAACACAGTAATCCCATTTGAGTTAAACTGTTTGCATAAATGAGAGAGAAAAGTCTTACGAATATCTTGTCCATGGAAGCTGGGGAAGGCGCTGTGTCTCCAAGATCGAGAAGAGACCATAAGAGAAAGGTCGTGAGATAAGTTTGTGTTTGGATAAGAAAGCTCTAGCCTCTACGAATGGAATATATGATAAAAAGGCTTATCCACATTATAGACTTTTGAGAGAGAGGGAGACCACAGACGTAACTCGTAAGCATTGTTTATTGGCCCACCCTAGTAAAAATATATATTTATGAGACATTTAAGTCGGAAGTAAAATTTCCTTTATAAAAAATCAACCAGGAAAGGTCTGGATTTGGTGTATGAATTTACAAAAGTGTGACCAAGAAATAACCAGACGACTACGAGTTATGTAAAACTTGACAGATGTTAAAGTCGCTTCAACCTCTCCTCAATTCCATAGTTTGCTCTGCGAACTCGTTCTTCGATCAATATCCCAAACGGTCATTAAGAGAAGTTCGCCCATCGCCAGATTGACCTGCACATTTCAAGTTAATGCATTACTCATTAGCTGGATTGGATTTAAAATGCATAATGTATTTCTTAAACATGGCTGCTTTACCTTTAGGAGGTACCCATGAATCATAATCTGTGCTTTCATTAAGATATTCTGGTTTATCAGGATCAACTTCTTTTTTAGCCGTCTTTTTCTTCTTCTTTCTACTTCCTTGCTTATTTTCTTCCTGTTTACTGAGTTCTTCGTCTTCTTTGTTTGCATGATGTCCTACAGAATGCTTCAATAAGAGAGCAACTGCGTCTTGTGCCATGACCTCTGCTTGCTTTTCCTTTGACTTATCATCTTCTTCTTCACTCTTGTCTTCTTGCTTACGTTTTCTTATTATCAATCCTGTTGCACCTTCAATTCCGGTGGTGGTGGTTAGCGGAATCTTCTTCCTATCTTTATAGTCAACAAACCCATCAGCATCATCTATGCTATCAGTAGTAGCAGCTACAATCTCAGTTTTTTTCTCTTCCATTGTGGCTTTATTTGCAGCGGATCCGAGCCATTGGGGTTTTGATGGAACATACACAGTGGTCTTCTTCTCTTCAGCTGTTTCACTTGCTTTCTTTTCTACTTCAGGCTTATTGTCTGAGTCCAATAATTCTTTGCTCACTTCTTTTTCATTATGCTCAACAGGATCAGCTGGTTTCAAAGGTAGACTTGTCTTCTTTTCTACAGGAGGTTTTTCAGATTTCATGATTTTTGGTTCTTGTGATTTCAACTCCCTTTTCTTAACCTCTTCTCCGGTTGGGTCAGCAATCTTTAGAAGGTACAAGATCCTGCTTAATTCTGACTGAAGAGTGGACAACTCTTGCTGGATCTGAGCGGTTTTATCTTGCACTGACACCAATAAAAGGAAAATTCCGTGAGATCATTCACAAGTTTTTTCCTAAAAGTAAACTGAAAAACAAATATAAACTAAAGGACACTAAATAAGAAGTAAATTAATTACCAAGTGTTGTAGAAAGCCCGGTCATGTATGCATCAAGGGCATCAAGGGAGTCTCCTGATGCAACTTCTGTGACTTTCTCTATCTCCATCTTATTCTTCTCTGTTAAAAGTTGTTCATTCTTTTCTTCTATTTCTTTTAAGACATTGTCTCTCTTATCTAGAAGTGAATCAACAGTTTCTACAGTTTGGTTTTCGCTGCCTTTCTGTGCTGATGGTTTCTTCTTGGTTCGGTCATAGAAGTCATCTTCATCACTGAAACGAACATAATAGTCCATATGAGAATCAACATACACAAGCTATAGTTTTACATGAAGGTGTAGATATGGAGTTGGAATTTTTGAAGCAGCCTTTGATTGAAGCACCGGTACGCATACCACACGATCCGTTAAGAGAAAAAATAGCCGAGACATGAGAAAGATTACCTCGACAAGTCTTCCTCATCTTCGACCATTCCTTTCTTCTTTCCTTGGGGTTTTCTCCCTGTTTTCGCACCCAAACTTTCTCGGATGCTGTCATTCAGTGTCTCTTCCAAGTTCTCAAGTTCTTCCAGAAGCTATCATACGTTTAATAGAAATGGAGAGTATAATCAGATAAAGAGTTTTGCAACCAAAAATAAAAAATTGTCATAAGGATACTTCATATTGACAAAACGGTTACCTCAGCTGTTCTCTGATCATTCCTGGCAATCTGTGTTTGTTGTCCTTGTGTCAATCCACCCTGAGATATGTCTTTGGCTCGAATAGCTGCAACTTCCTTCTTCATATGGCCAATCTACACAGAAGTAAACATTCCTATAAAGATGACGCATAGTGGGAGCAGTCTATAAAACATTTATGAATAAAGGAAAGTTGGAACCGTCCATAAATTATAATGAGAATCCAAGAGACTCAGGTCACTAAGAAGCATCAGATAAATATATAATTTTGCATTGGAGATAAGTCACTGAGAACAAAAAACCAACCTTCTCCAATCGTTTCAGTACTTTCTCCTTAGTTTTTTCTTGCTTTGGAGTGAGTTCTCCAGTATATGTTTGCCACGTGATTTCCTCAACATCATCCTTCATGTCCAAATTATAGAAGAAACAAGGTCAGTCAGAATGAATGTTTTCAAAAATCCTGGAAACGTGAGACTCTAAAGTCCACAACACCAACGGATTTGTCATTTTTACCTCTTCTTCTTCAATAGCATCTTCCCCCATGCCCCATGAAACACCATCAGCCATGGATGCTTGCTGCTTTGCTCGTCGCAGTGAAGCTTCTCGTTCTGACATTTCCATTCTCATCTTTGCTTCTCTGAATAATTGTAAGTCTTTCTCCTACAAATCAATACCACAAGTAAATTAACAGGACATCAAACAAATAAGGTAGATGCCAAAACAACTCCAAAAATTAAATTTGAGTAAAGGGAAATGTGTATCTTCTTACTGGTGGCATTAAGTCTGAGGGTCCTTGGAAAATGTATAATCGAGTCGAACTACATATAAAACAAAGAAAAACCTCAGGAAAATCAAAGCAAAAACTACCAATGTAATCATCATGAGCTGAAGAGAAATATATACTCACCCGCCAAAGCGAATAACATCACCAACATGCAAATCCACAAAAACCTTTTTATCTACCTGCAAAAATCATAACACACCGAGAGAAAAACACTATAAGCCAGCTTATCAAAGCTCAATCAAGAGAATAATAATATTGAAACCAAAGATAGAACACCTTATTCTTATTAACAGTTGTTCCATGTGTGCTGCCAAGATCATATATATACGCAGCTCCACTTCTCTTGTACTGAATAACTGACAAAAATCATTACAAAACAATCATAAAAACGTAATCCAATTGAAATCAATAACACTATGATATGAACATTGAACAGTAAGGTAATCACCAGCATGAAACCGAGAAATTGAGGGATGCTCAAGAGCAAAATCACAGATACCATCACGTCCAAACAAGTAAGCTCCTTTCTTATGGCTGCAAAGAGAAAAAACACGAATTAAGTATGCTTTCCTTCATAATTCAATCACAACCTAAACGAGAACTAGAACCAGAACCCAAGTTTTTTGCTCAAAGACAACAACTTTACAAGAGTTACGTACACGTTTAATTGGTCGACAATGGCGCCTTCCTTGAGGACTTCAAGCTGAAATTGGTGGCAAGGAGGGCCACTCCACTCCGGAATAGTATAAGGGACAGGACTCTGCTTCACGGTTCGAGTACGAACTGGCTTATTCTCTTCTACAGCGACTGAATCGACCTTAGATTCTTCAATTAGCTTGGGCTCTACTACTTCCGTTGTCTTCAGATCAGGTGTGTTAGGGTTCCTGGGAGGTGGAGGGTTCATCGCCGAGACTTCAGTTACGGTTGAGGATTCGTCGCTCTGAGAAATTGACGCGGTGTTTGGTTCAGGTTCGGAATCATTGCTAGGGTTTCGCGGCGGCGGAGGATCCATCGCCGATGTAGTCATGGTTGCGCAGATGGCGAGGATTCAGAAACTTGGCCAAAGAAAATAGAAAGAGAGATCAAAGGAGGCGGCAAGTGTATCTCGGATCGGGTATGGGTACGGGTTCCGGATCCGAATCCGAATCCGGACTCTCTAGTTTTATAAACTAACGGCAAATAGCGATCTAAATGGGCTGGTCCGGAATGATAAAAAAACAAATAGGCTGGGCCGGTTCGGGCTGGGCCGCAGATTTAGGTCTGTTTTGATATTTTTATCTTCAAACGTAAACTGTTCAAAAACGAAAGTAACGTCAAAAAAAAAAAAAAAAAAACAGAAGTTACCAAAGGAATCAGGAAAAAGGGTTTTTTGGTTCACTTCGCCGTGGAGCTGTGGTTGTGGAGTGGTGATTTTGAGATATGGAGGCGGAGAAAATGGAATTGAAGCTGTACAACACAATGACGCAGCAGAAAGAAGTGTTGATTCCGATCACTCCGGGAAAAATCGGATTGTACGTTTGTGGTATCACAGCTTACGATTTCAGCCATATCGGCCATGCTCGCGCCGCCGTTTCCTTCGATGTTCTTTACAGGTCTCTTCTTCCTCTCTTAAGAAATTGCTTACGCTAAGTTTTTGGTGAGTCGAATATGTTAGATCGATGAGGTTATATTTGGGCATATGCTGTTCTTAGACCTGATCTCGTAACTTAGATTTGAAGATAAGAATATTTGAATTTTTGGTATATGGGTTTAGTTTCTTATCTAGTTTGAGATTTTGATTAAGGAATGTTCTTGGTGGATTTGGCAATTAATTATCTCTACTTTTATTTGTTATTGCATATGCAGATACTTAAAGCATTTGGGTTATGAAGTTAATTTTGTACGCAATTTCACAGATGTTGATGACAAGGTATGATTTTTTTTCTTGTTTGATGTCGTTTAGGTTATATAGCTCAGCTTACAACTTTATTGACATTCTGATTTAAACAAGAATTTTCTTGTTGTAGTGCAATTCCTTTTTCCCAATGGATAGTAGTGAACGAATGAAAGCTACTGTTGTCTTTGTCGCTTTCTGTTGCTTATGTTTAGTGTTCATATCATGTTTTAGAATCTGTATTTTGGGATCTCTGCAGATCATCAAACGTGCTAATGAGAGTGGAGTGGAACCGTTAGAATTGAGTAATCAGTTTTGCGAAGAATATTTGGTAGATATGGCTGCTCTTCAGTGCCTGCTTCCTACCCACCAGCCTCGTGTCAGTGACCATATGGACCACATTATAAAAATGATTGAAAAGGTATGTTGCCTTGATAAGAGAACTCATTCTTCTTTCTTTTTTGTTTGGTCTCCTTAAAATATTGTTGGTTGAAAGATGTGATACAAAATATTGTTGGAATTGACAGCAATGTTTATTATCCATATGCTTGCATGACAGATCATCGAGAAAGATTGTGGGTATGTTGTGGAAGGTGATGTGTTCTTTTCGGTCGACAAATCACCAAATTATGGTAAATTATCTGGGCAAATGTTAGAACATACTAGAGCTGGTGAGCGTGTTGCTGTTGATTCGAGAAAGCGCAACCCTGCTGATTTTGCATTATGGAAGGTTTGAGAATCAAAATCCTTTAATTTTTCATCTTTGAATCTCCAAATTGAGGCTTCCAGCTTATGATGAAGTGAGGTTTACGCATAAATCTATGCAGGCTGCAAAACCTGATGAGCCAAGTTGGGAGAGTCCATGGGGTCCAGGAAGACCAGGATGGCACATCGAGTGCAGTGCAATGAGTGCTCATTATCTGTCTCCGAAATTTGACATTCATGGGGGTGGTGCAGATCTGAAATTCCCGCATCATGAAAATGAGATTGCCCAGACATGTGCTGCATGTGAGGATAGTGGAGTGAATTACTGGTTGCATAATGGGCATGTCACTATCGGTAACGAGAAGATGGCAAAATCAAAGAGAAACTTCAAAACAATTAGAGAAGTATACTTCTTACCTGCTTCTAGTATAATAATTCAATATGTCTTTGGACGTGTTCCCATGGCTAAATGTAGAATTATTAACAGGTTTCCAATTTTTGTTCTAATCTGCGTAGATGACAGATAACTACCATCCATTGGCTCTGAGGCACTTCTTGATGAGTGCACAGTACCGATCTCCTCTAAGCTATTCAGAGTCACAGCTAGAGTATTCGTCAGAAGCTTTATACTATGTTTACCAGGTGCAGTGCTTCAGATCTGTTCTAAATTATTCAACAATTTGATCAGCCTCTCTTCCGTTGCAATGCTTTATCTGAGAACATAAAAATTGAAAGTGAGACGAAATGTCATAAGTTATATTCAGTTCTGACTTTAACATCTGATATTTTTTTATCAGACTTTACAAGATCTTGATGAAGGTCTGTCACCATATCGAGAATTAATGTCTGAAGATGGTGGAAAAGCTGAACAGACTCCAGAAGCCAAAGACATCATTAAGAAGCTGAAAAGTGAATTTGAAGCAAAGATGTTAGACGATTTGAATACGGCTCATATACTTACGGGTGCTTACCAAGATGCATTGAAATTCATCAACGCTTCACTCAGCAAGCTCAAGGTTCTTGCCTCTTGTCTTCTTCTTTATATGTGTTTCCTTGCCTTCACAAACTATGCATACCAAATTTGTCTGTTATTTCCAAATTTTCAGAAAATGCAGAAGAAACAGCGAATGTCGATGCTCGTGTCACTCGTCGAGATTGAGAAAGCAGCAAGGGAAGTTCTTGATGTACTTGGTTTGCTCACTACTCTGAGCTATGCCGAGATTTTGCAGGAAATGAAACTAAAAACACTAAAAAGAGCAGAACTGGGAGAAGGAGATATTACGCAGTTAATAGAAGAAAGGATAACAGCACGAAAGAACAAAGAGTTTGAGAAAAGTGATCAGATTAGAGAGAAATTGACAAGAAAAGGTATAGCATTGATGGATATTGGTAAAGAAACTGTGTGGAGGCCATGCTTCCCTTCTCAGGCTGATTCAAGCAAGTGAGCACAAAGAACAGAGAGATGGAAATAGTCATCACTGTCTTCATTTCTCTACTTCTTTTTCTTTAGCCTCTGTTTCAGGCTCTTTCATTTCAACTCTGTTTTTGGAGTTGTGCGATAATGACTCATAATAGACACTTGTTGCTGTTTATTGTATTCACTCAATGACATTGTAACAATATTTTACTTTAGATATTGTTTTATGGGACTCTCTCTCTCTCTCTCTCTCTCTCTCTCTCTCTCTGTTCGAAGTCTTTCTTATATTCAAAGTCATAAAGGCATTAACGTCTTAAGATGGTGTAAAAAATCTGAACATCTTGTAGTTTCTCAAGTTTTTACAATTCTTCAATGTACAAGAATAGAAGTAAAGAAACTGTTCTTTCTCTCTATATACAGAGTAACTACAACTAATCTCATGTGGTTCACACTAATAACTCTTTCACATAGAGTGAGTGAGAGAAGAAACAGAACCTCTGCTTTTCATATTGGGAATATGTATGAGTTCTTCTTGAACAAGGCGTAGGCGTCACTGTAAATGGCGATTGCATTGGAGAAAACCGCAAGGACGATCATGAAAATGGCTATAGTCTTGTCCCGTCTTGTTGCTTGGTTATGACGATCCCTGAAAAGAAAATATCCATTCAAATGATGATCCATCATAGGTTCCAAAACCAATTTCTCTTAGCTTATGAATCAATGGATCTTACTTTAAGATAACAGCAGCAGGGAATATGAAACCAATGCAGACAGAAGCAGTTGCTCCAGTAAATTGGAAAGCATCCCAAATGCTTGGAATGAAGTTTGCTCCCAAGAAGATTACAGCAATGAGACCAGCAGTGATAGAGCCAAACCTCAGATCAGACTCAGAGGAAGTAAGTGGTGGAGCAGTAGGGAAAAAGAGACCATCGATGTTAACACGCAGAGGATAGAAGACAACAGGGAACACAAGCATGAGATGAGCTGCGTAGCTGAATCTCACTGCTTCATTCAGAATCAAACCAAAAGGGATTCCAAGATCTGTGTCAAAGTTCGCAAGAACATCATCGACAGTACCATCTCCGAACAAGAGGTATCCGAATAAGCTTGTCATAACGTAAACAGAAGAGCACATCGCAAGAGCTGATCTAACAACAGGTTTGATCCTAGATGGGTCTTCAAGCTCGTTCTGTATACTGTGAACTGGAAACAAAAACCAATCGACAACATAATCAGTTCTTGTTCTTTTCTTCAAATGCAAACTTAGCAACAAAGAAGCATCTTCATATACCATTGTAATGACAAATGTACGCATTGACAAGCACTGGAACAACAGTGAAGAGACTCCAGAATGAAGACAAGTCAGTGACATTAGGTAGAAGTCTTGGCATCAACAAACCATCAGTGAACAGCTTTATCATAGTAATCCCCGCAGTGATGAGAAGAAACACAACCGCAAGAGCAACTGATAAGGCAGATGTGAATCTCAAAGAATCTGCAATAAGACCACATGACTTAAAGACTCCATAACATTCTAAGCTTATCAACATGAAACTCGTTACAGAGGAACACTAACCAATCCTTTTGAAGCAAGTCAATGGAGCAAAGACAGTGATAGTTGTAATGAGAAGAACAAAAGTTCTCCTGTTCCACCAATTAATCCCAAACCATCCTTCAAGCATACCAGCATGGTGGATTCCATATTCATTCTTACCAGCCAAAACATCACCTTCACATATCCAAACAAAACCAGAGTTCTAAACACAATCTACTAGACCCAAAACCCTAATATCTAAAACCAAAGATAAGTAAAAAAACGTACCAATGATGATCATATACACGATCAAAACACCAATGTTGCTAACAAGAATAGAAACTTGCAACATGATCCTCCCAGTTTTGCCAAAAGACTCATCCATCACGCCACTGTAAGATCTCTGGTTCCCTACGTTACTAAACCTAAGCAAGAACTCAATCGAAGTATCGGTCAAGAAAGCCATCAAAACGATCATGAAGATTCCTGGAACAAGTCCGAGGATCTTCATCGTAGCAGGCAGAGCCATGATACCAGCACCAATGATCGTCGTAGCTAGGTTAAACACTGCACCACTAAATGAAGCTCCGTTGAATTCTCCTCCATTACCATCGCTCTCTGATGATGATTCTTGCAACAATGGTTCGTTAACTTCTACAATCTCCCTCACGTTCTCCATTTCTTTTTCTCCTGAAACAGAGCAATCTTGAATTAGGTTTAAAGAATGAAACAAGAATCAGAGAAGAAAGAGAAGTAAGAAATCGGAACCCTAGATTGGTTTCTTGAGATTCAGGTCTTGGGAAAGATGATCGGAACGAGAGATTTGACTTTGACGTACGTAAGAAGAATGGGGTTTGGTAGATGTGTAAAACCCTAGTTCTTGAAACAATGGAGAAGAAGATGATTCAAAGATTTGAGAATTGGGGGAGAAGAAGAAGAATGAAGAGGCAGAGAGAATGAGAGGTGAGAAGGGAAGAGAGGGAAATTATAGTTTTTGTGTTTGTTGGCGCTGAAGCAAATTTTAATTTCTTTTTTTCTTTTTCCAAGAACATATTTAGTGTTTTTGAAAGATATTAATGAAATTTTATTGTAAGGTGAAAAATATGTTTTGCCAATTTATTTAATATTTTTTTCCTTTTACATTTATTGGTACGTACATTTTTTTTTTTTACCAAAACACTCTTTTATTTTTCTGGTTCCTTTTACCATTTCTTTAAGGTTAAAGTTGTTTAATCAATTTTTAGGTGAAAAAATCCTTAATATTTTTTTCTTTATTTTCACAAAACCGATTTTACTTTTATTTTTAAGATTAAAAAAAACTGTTTGGTCCATGAAATTTGATCTAGTATATACTTTTATTTTCTAAAATTTTTATTTTTTTCCATCTACAATTTTTTAAATACATTTGTAAGATTAAATTAAAGTTGTTCATAGGTTTGAAGGTGAATTCGATTTTTTCGTACATATTTTTCTTTTTTCTTATACGGAAAACAATATTTTACTTGTATATATGTAAGATAGAAATTGTTTGGTCCAGTAAAAATTTGATATAGTTTATACTTTTATTCCCTTTTAATTTTTATTCGTAAAACTAAAGTTAAATCCTTTTTGTTAAAATTAAAGTTCAATAATTTTGTAAGTGAACACAAAAAATTATGAGTTTTTTTTTTGTCTTCTTATGTATTTTTCTTTTGAATTATATAAAGATACACGTTCTAGTTGCATGTTGCATGTTGCATGATTGTTAGATGCTTTTTATATTCGTTTGACTCAATTGAAGAAACCATATGGTCCACGTTGTCCCCTACTAGTCTATATGAACCACCTCTTCTGAGTCTTCTCAACACACACACACATACCAAACACTCATCACAACTTCTAAGTTCTACCAATCTTTCTTCTTCTCACTACTCACCTAAGAAACAAAACCCTACCTTGCGTTCAAAGTATTTGCTAATAATGCAACCATCCATGAACGTTTTCAGCCTCCATGACCATCCACCTTCGTACCTTTCCCATTTCCCTACATCGTCCTCACCATTTTGCGGCAACGGACAAAACCCTAATCCATTCTACAGCTTCCAAACTGGTGTGAACTCTCCACAGCTCATGAGTTTGAGCAACTCGACCTCAGATGAAGCTGAAGAGAATCATAGTGATATGATCAATGAGAGGAAGCAGAGGAGGAAGCTATCGAACAGAGAATCAGCAAGGAGATCACGTATGAGGAAGCAGAGACAGGTGGATGAGCTTTGGTCTCAGGTGATGTGGCTTAGGAATGAGAATCATCAGTTGCTTCATAAGCTTAACCGTGTCTTGGAGTCTCACGAGAAGGCTATTGAAGAGAATGCTCAGCTTAAAGAGGAAACTTCTGAGCTTAAACACATGATTAGTGATATGACGCAGCTTCAAAATCAGAGTCCTTTCTCTTGTTTCAGAGACGAAGACATTGTATAGATGATGTTTTAGTGGCTCTAAAGGTGTATGTATCAATAGATGTATAAACAGAGTTCCTCGAACTTTTGTTGTATGTGAAAAGAAGGAAATAACGTACGACGTTTGGAATCTTTATTGTTTCACAGTTTTTTTGCTTTTGCTTTTTGGTTTACAAAAAATTACACATTTCTGAAATATAAATATGTTTGCTTTTACATAACATAATGTTTGCAAATGTAAACACAAAAACATATCAGTAAGATTTATTTTCTTTATTATTAACAAAAATAATTGGGCTGATCAGTGATCAAAGTGGTCTAGTTTATGAGTTTATTTGAGAAAAATACATCAAACAAAAGCGTCAAAGGAAATGAAGGTTTTTCAATATAATCTTAAATTATATTTAAAAGAAAATATCGTTTTTACTACTAATACAACGTTTATTTGAAGACAAATAAAGCTATAAATTGTTTAAAAACAGAGTTTATTAGAAAAGCAAATATATATATTAATCGCACGCAAATACAAACAATCAAGACCTTAGATCGTTGTGTACTTCGTGTATGAAGCTCTTTTACGTATGTTTTTTTTTTTTTTTGGCAAACTCTCTTTTACGTATGTATGATTGCATAAAGTAAAGGCCTAAAGCTAATCTGCAATCATAGAGTCCTCCCACCAAGAGCTTTATCTGTGATTCTATAGTATTTTGGTAGTGCATGGATTGAGAATCAATTTGAAAGATTTACATTACATATCAGTAAATGTGTGTACATGTGTGTGTGCGTGTGTGTATGTTTCAACTTACATAACAGTATTTAAATATTGGTAAATCTGTAAAGCAATAAACCTAAAACTAAGACACACGTGAATCCAAGACTATTTCTATATATACTTCAACTACATCGAGCGATATCAGACAAGAAGACAAACAAAAACAATCATACGTAATAGGAGACACTTTTCTCAGTCAAGAAAACAAACGGCTTTTACTACTCCCAAAATCGTGTGGGCGAGAAACTTACGGGCCAAGAAAACAAAAGAGCTTAAAAACCACTAAGATCACAGAACATAACGTAAGTGGAAGACTGAAAGAGACACTTGTGATTGAAACAGCCGAAGAAAGAAATAGAGACAGCTTTTCTAAACCACCGCAAAAGTTGGAAAAAAAAACAAAATCAAATAACACTTTATAGTCAAGACAGGAACAGATTACATAAGTTTTGTATTTGGTAAGTCAAAATTATAACAGTTTGGTCCCATATATCTCGTAATCATCGATATCCATCTTTTGCTTTTCTTTTATTTTCACTTTGAATATCATTGTATATATAAAACATACATCACAATCTCAGTCTATATATAGGTTTATGCGTGTGTGTGCTAAAGTAGTCTATGTAGTCTATATATGTACTAAAGCCACCTCTATAGTTAAGACAAGTATGTTTGTATTATTTCTTTTCCTCGCTTTGTTTTCGTTCGTTGATTGGTCGTGTCTTTGCAAATGTTATAGGTTCCTTTATCATCTTTGAAAAAGACCTTAAATAATGTAGAGAAGAGACCTTAACTAATGTATTTAAGGAATTCATTACCAGTCGATTTTGCTGTATATTTATAGACCATATCTTTGTAGTTCTTTTCACAGCATCCAAATGTATGAGATCGTGTTGTATTTAATAACGTTACATAATTATATATGTTCTTCTTTTCGTAATTACTAAATTTTTTTAATAGGTTGTCTTTTAATGGATAGAAATGTTCATGAAGACAAAGAAGAGATAAGAATGGATACTATGAAAAATATATAGAAGATGATGTGTTTGATGGGAATATCTCTAGCTAGTAGTGTTGCATAATGTAATGGTCGGAAAAAAAAATAACATGGTGGCATACAAATAATTTTAATACTTTCTTTTCTTTTGTGTAGTTACCATATGTTATTTAACAATTGGATGTATAGGATGCCCATCGCTAAGATCTTTCTCTGCCAGTTGAAATTGTAAAAACTCGCTTTCCCGCTCCCAAAAACTTCCACATATCCGTTTCCGATTCCATACAACCCATACGTAAATTTGTTTTTATGTTATGTCATGCCATCATCTTTTTATCACATTACGGTTTCATCGGTTCATAACTTCCTTTAAAGAAAAAAAATTTTAATAGTGAGAAACCAATTTGGACTTGGTTTGGGAAAATAAAAATTGGGCCTATGTTTTTATTGAAAAGTAAGTTCTTTCAAGTCTTAACTAAAATTTTGCAGATGTTCTCAACTAATCTATCCATCATTATGGACGGTGGAGACCTCATTTGGTGATTTGAATCCAAAATGAACTTACATAGTTTGGAAGTGCTTATTTCTAGAGTACTATATGTTACTCTTTCGTGGTTTTTTTTTTTCTCGTTTATTCACAATTGCTTCATCTCTGAATCTGTTAAGTTAAAACATAAAAGACGTGGTTGTAATTTAAATACATTGGTAATAGAGTAATAGTAAATTTTTTGAGTGGACTACACGATCGTACATTGTCTCATACTCTCATGTACTATTCTGCATTGAGTAGTTGCTGCATGCCTAGTTTAGTACAAGGCTCCAACAAACAATCTTTAATACAGAAACATCATAAGAAAATCTTACAATATATCCTAAGAATAAGTTGTTCCAAACGTCCCAAACGACTTGCAAAATTATTAGCTAGGAAAGGAAAAGAAAAAAAAAACTTGTTGATTTGTGATTAAGTTGCATGTATATATCTATTGAAACATATGCACGAAATCTCTTTAAACATTAGCATATCTTCTGTTACATGTGTAGATTCAGATTTCTCCTAAGTAATCTCTTCTGTAAAGTGTACGTACTAATTAATATTATAACCAAAGAAAAATATATGCACGCGAACGTAAAACTATTAATATTTCCCAATACAACAAACCAAATAATGATTGGTACGTAAGGCATATAATTTCTGGCATCTAGACAAAAAAATAAAAAGAGAAAGATAAGCAAATTATTTTTGGGTTTCAAATTGTGAAATATTTTATATGACAATATATATGATTAAATATTGAATTTTGTATGTGGAAGAGTACTGAGTTCCCATGTTGGTTGCATGTGTCTGCGGTGGATCCATATTCTCTTTACACCCAAACCAAAACTATTTCACATCAGAGAGTTTTGGGCAAAACACCACAAAGCCCCAAATATGAAACAATTATTGATACTTCTGTCTCTCTGTGGAAACACCTCTCACTACACATGCCTTCTCTTCTCTTAATCATATGTGTGTGCATATAATTGATGACTACAATTTACACGTCATCTTCTTCATCATCATCATCAGCTTAATCATCAATTACTTTCTTTGAAATTTCTCTGATAATTATGTTTTAGTTGAAAATGAGTTTGTAAACTTAAATCTTCAACTTCTAAGTCGTAGTTTAGATTAATAAATAAACAAAAGTATATCATATGTTTTAAACGATGGAATTTTAATATGTTGTATTTTACGATTTCGCGTTATCGAATATTAATTATTTTCGTTTTAAAATCAGAAGAAAAGAGTTTACAAAATAATAAAAATCAATAACATATCTATACTTAGATATTTAAAATTATGATAAACAAACCACATAGTTTTTTTCTCTTTTAGAAACATTGATTCACGAATGAAAGATCGAACAAGTAATCAAAATTAAGAACAACAATATAGACATCAATCAATACAAATATCAAACAAACCTTTTTAAATAAATAATAAAAGAATCATCACCTTCCTATCCTTGAGGCATCAAAAAACCTCAAATAAAGTAGGAAATTATAATATCCAAATCCCAATATACAAACACTAATTACAAGTTATAACATAAATCACTTCATTTTCTATAAGTACTCTTAGTTTCTCTCTTTTTCTTCTCTTTTTTCTTGTACGAGTTACTAGTTTTTTTATCAATATCATTTTTACTCTTAGTATTATTACCTTCAATTTTCCCGTTCTTCAATTCCAACGCCTTGTTCTTTTGGTGATACCGCTGATGATAATTTGGTCCAGACGAAGCGTCCGAGGCCATTGAATCATCGCTATCTTTGTTCCTCTCTTCTTCAGTTTCGCCTTTGCTAAAGTAACTATACATGTTATACACTTCTTGATAGTCTTGGTCCACGACCTCCTCTTCATCTACTTCGATCGGCGACGATATATAAGTCGTCCAACCCGATTCACTACTGCTGCATTCTTCCTTCTCCATCAAGAACTCAAGAACCCTAATCTTGATGCGAGAGGGCGAGAGAGAGAGAGAGAGGCTTGTGTTTTAGAGCTGTAGTTGTGCATTTGCTAGGAACACGGCTCTTATGTATATATGTGCATGTGGTGGGGAATAAGGCTGCTCGTATGTTTTTTCATTATTTTATTGCGTTAAGGACAGCTTATGTCCTAACATTTAAAGCTATATCCGACATGATTCGTAAAAGAATAATTGTTCTTTTACGTGAAATTTTTTTGTTTGTTTCTATTTGTTTATGTGTTTGTCTTCTCTTAATGGCTCGATTAATTAGGACGTTCCACCAATATACTACGGTAGTTGAGAAAATTATACTAGTATTTAAAAAAGTTAATGTTTCCTAACAATAGTTAGGTTATATTACTAACTAATTAAATTAATTGGGTGTGCAAAGGGCATTTTAGTTTTACAATTATAGCATGAGGGGAATGTATCTTTACACTTAAAATTCTCTGTATAAGAGACCAAACACGAACCTTCCTGAAGATTGGTGTTAGGTTTTTCTGATCAAACCCATGTTCTATAACATGTTAGGATAATGCCACTTTTTTTTATCTTCTTTCTGAGCTAACGTCATCATTTTACAACCTTCTATAATAAATTATATAATATATGGACAATTCTCTTTAAAAAAACAGTTTTATGCTTTGTTTCTAAAAATTTATCCCCAAAACACACAAAAATTAAACAAAGATTTTAGGGTAAAATGATATTATCATGTGTCCCTAAAATAGAATATAAATAGAAATGTAAAGACTGATTAATGTTTTTTTAGTCACGAAAAAAACTCCTAAGTTAAATTACTTTTAATACTCTTAAATAGGTTCGACCATTTGTGTTTAATTTGTGTTTCAAGATTTAAATCAAGATGTTAATTATATCATATGCAACGGAGTTGGTTGTACAAATAGATGTCCACATTTGTGTGCTATCTTTGTTTGCATTCGTTTGTCTCTTTACGGGCATGATGAGTCGGTGTCTTTTGATCTAATTATTGGATGATTTTATGATAATTTAGGTTCAATTAATAGTTGAAATAAACTAACTTTATTTAGAAAAATCGTATCCATGGAAGTAGTGGTATCAATAATTTGTATTTTCACAAATTATATACATAGTGTTTTTTTTGTCGGCCAAATTTTTCATTAGATAGAAGATAATATAAAGAGTTTATAAAACGTTTTTTTTATCTAAACAAATATCCTGAACAAAACATAGTTTACATAAATAAATTTAATAAAGTCTAATCCTGAACAAAACATAGTTTACATAAATAAATTTAATAAAGTATTAGACTAAATGTGTAGTCTAGTAGTTTATATTAGTATTACTATTATCACAATATCATCTTTTAGATCCAAATTCAATGGACTTCTACTACTCAAGGGGGTTTAGTCCTCCACCTCGTATTAGTATTCTCGAATGGCTTCAAACCATTCAATAGGGCCTTCTCATTTGGGTCGATCCGATTAACGAAATCTTAAACCAACATTTCCCTTCGATGTGGTCACCTAGTGGCTCGTGTACTCATGTTGTTTACCTACCTTTATTATACAAGTATTACACAAAAATAAAATAGATGTCTTTTATTTTATAGTTTACATTATATGCATTCCTTAATATTGCTATCATGATAACTGATATAACACAAAGGAAGAGTGAAGGATATAACAATGAGGATATGGATAATTTCAATAGTCACTTTCGCTTAAGAACGACATAATAGATCATTTGTTTCTTACACTTTTCGAAGTCGATCGGGTGCTCAGAGAACTTCTTAGCAAGTCGATTAAATAGCTCATCGACTTTACCATTTCCAAAATGTTTTTCTATAAATGTAGGCATAACGGCTCGATACGTGGAAATCATGAAGTCATTGGTTAATTCCGCAGCTTCCAATGGATGTCTTACTGTCTCCATCAACTCAATTGTAAAGCTTTCGTTTTCCTCAATCACTCCTTTCACTTCACTAAAGTAAGGAAAATACAAGGGCATGCTGAACATTTCGATCTTTTCATGACTTGTTATTCCCTACAATGGAAAAAAATAAAATAATATTGATATTTGTAACCAAATTTTCATGACCCTAAGCATCAAACAAAATATTATTTAGGCTTTAAAAACTATATATTGTATGATGCTTTGAAAAGGATATAACAAACAAACTAAAAATACTTTGGAATTTTATATCTTACCAATTTGGCCATCTCCTGAAGACAATCACCCATGGTATCTTTCACAATACCTGGCCATGTCTCATACATGGCCACACCATCGGGCAAATATAGTCCTAACATGATCATCAATCCTCCAGGGACAAGTTCTTCGGCTCTAGCTTTAAGAAAGAGGCTCATGTCTTGTGTGTACTGGTCCTTGTAAGCCTTGGTAACTTCTTCTATCAAATTATTACAATAGATATAACTTTTGTTCCAAGCTGGTGATTTCTTGTCAAAGACTTGTTCCGGAACTCCCGAAAGCCAGTGAGTCGTGCAGGAAGTGGTTCCTATGTGGATGCTATTTTTTGGTAACACTCGGCCATAGAAAGAGCCTGGAACTCCCACCGAGAGATATTCTTGTTCAAAGGAAGTTGGTAGAGTTCTAAAGAGTGTGTTGAAGTCGTTGTTGGATTGATCATTGAAGAAAACTTGGAACTCGAGAGAGGACACAAGACTATTTTCTTGGGATTCTTTAAGGTGTTTGAGTTTTACAGCATCAATAATATTTTGAATAGCATGAAACGTGTTAGGGCCAATAGAACAACCAAAATCTGCAATCCTAAAAGTACTAAGATCGGGATTCAGAGTCAGGAGATCGAATTTTTCTAAAATGTATTGTTTTGCCTTTTCCTCAACCCCATCCATGGCTGCTTTCTATATAAAAAATGTATTTTTATTATTACGTGTAATAGAAGTTACCATAATATCTAGCAATAACAAAAGCATCCTAAACAAATGTTAAATTATATTAAAAAAATACCGATTTTACAACTTGCGGCTCGGATAATTGAAAAGTAACAATAATTTCAGTTTAATAAACTTTTAAATAACTTATATATATATATATATATATATATATATATATATATATATATATATATATATATAT
>NW_006238917.1:16958447-17104883 GCF_000375325.1 Capsella rubella
TATATATATATATATATATATATGAATTCAGAATTACATACCTGGTATGTAGAATTATGGATGTAACTGTGTTGATCATCACCGCCGCTCATCGGATACGATTGAGAAAATGTTGACATGTTTCTCTTAAAATGTTGACACGTTTCTCTTAAAATGTTGGCAGTGTAAAGTTATACTAATATTTATAGAGAATTTTTGAGAATATCATAATTAAACATGGTTGGATTAGAACAACATTTAATAATTAATAGTTACCATGCGTTAGGCCTGGGAGTGGGGTAAAAAATAAGAATTTAATGTTGCGTACAGTTTTAAAATAGCATATATACTAATGAATTTTTTTTTTTGACCAAATGTATAAAATAATACCAAAAAAAAAAAACAAAAAAAAACATATAGTTGATTGACATATCTCAACCTTTTCCATAAGATACAGTCAGATTTAGTACCATAAAATATAATTTTTCTTTTGTCTTCTTCCAAATACAGTCAGATTTATTACATTAAAATGTAAATTTATCTTTTATTTCCTAGTTAATGCTCCTTAATAACTAAATGTACATTTTCCAAAACATATCTAGTCCATATTTATTTTCTTATGTAAAACTTACAATTTTCAGCGATTTATTTACAAAAATAAAATTTTTTATCTTGAAACAAATATTATACATGTACATATATATAAGTATAATTTTGCATCCCCCAAGAAATCAAAGAAAAAAAAAAGAAAAAAAAAAAGAGAAAGAAGAAAAAGTTTTGAAGAGTGTGGTGAAAAAATATGGAGGCTGGTTTCGTGGAAGTGATCATAGCAGTTGCGTCGATCTTGGTCATCCTCGCGTTAGCTTTTCTATGTGTTTGGTGTTGCAAATACCGAAATAGAAGACATAGTGAAACTACTTCTACTATTTAGGTTTCTATATACAAAAATATTCTTTGATGCTTATATATATTTATATATTTTGGTGAGATGCTTTATTAATGTGTTAAGCTCACAACTATAAACAATATTTTATTATATTTTCATTTATTTGTTTTAGCCAAACACTCTTATTTTATTATTGTAATACGAATTGTTATGCATATAATAATCTTAAACTTAGATTGATTTATCGAACAAAGCTTTTAATGGATTTGAATTACTAGTGGATTTTTAAAGTTCAATGACTTTTTAATGAGGTTAAAGTGGATTTGATGTCATTATTAGTTGGTTTAAAGAAAGTATTACTATTGATAAATAAAAAAAAGTATTACTAGTGGATTTGAAATTCATAATTAATAGATTTTATTACTTATGGCCTTATGGAATGAAATAAAAATAAAATTATGGCAATCAATTAGTCTTCATAATTCCAACATAATTAAGTACCAATTTATGACTGTATAAATGAAAAAAAATATATACATTGTAATATGTTGGAGATAGTTTCTTGATTAGTCTGGACTTCTATATCCAAATTCAATGGACTTCTACTACTCGTGGATTTTTAATCTTCCCCTCGCTTGTATTAATATTCTTGAACGGCTTCGGACAATTTATTAGGGCATCCTTAATGCAAAAATCTAAGATTTGCGAAAAAGATATCTTATATACGATATTTGTTTTTGCAAATCTTAGGATAAGATACTCCTAAAAATCTTAGCATTAAGGATGGTCTTAAGGCCTTCTCATTTGGATGGATCCGATTGACGAGATCTTAAACCAACATTTCCTTTGGAAGTGTGGTCAAGTGGCTAGTGGTGTACTCATGTTGTTTACCTTCCTTTATTGTACAAGTATTGTTGAAAAATAAAATACATGTCTTTATTATATAGTTTACATATTGTATTCCTTATATTGCTACCATGATAAATGATAACACAAAGGAATAGTTACAAAGGAAAGGTATAACAATGAGGATTTGAACAATACATAACGATATGGATAATTTCAATAGTCACTTTTTCTTAAGAACGACATAATATACCATTTGTTTCTTACACTTTTCGAAGTCGATCGGGTGGTCGGAGAGTTTCTTAGCAAGTCGATTGAATAGCTCATCGACCTCACCGATTCCAAAATGTTTTTCTATAAATATAGAGAGAAGGGCTCGATACATGGAAGTGATGAAGTTGTCGCTTAGCTTCACAGCTTCCAATGGATGGCTTACTGTCTCCATCAGCTCAATTGTAAAACTTTCGTTTTGCTCAATCACTCTTTTCATTTCACTAAACTGAGGAAAATACAAAGGCAAGCTGAACATGTCGATCTTTTCATGAGTTGTTATTCCCTACAATGGAAAAAAGAAAATAATGTTGGTATTAAATAATATTGATATATTTGTAACCAATTTCTCATGACCCTAAGCATGAAACAATATATATCATCTAGGCAATAAAAACTATATATGATGCATTGAATTGGATAATAATTAACAAACAAACTAATAAAATTCAGAATATATCTTACCAATGTGGCCATATCTTGAAGACAATCACTTATGGCATCCTTCACAATACCTGGCCATGTCTCATACATGGCCACACCATCAGGCAAACAAAATCCTAACACAATCATCAATCCTCCGGAAACAAGTTCTTCGGCTCGAGCTTTAAGAAAGAGGCTCATGTCTTTTGTGTACTGGACCATAAAAGCATTGGTAACTGCTTCTATCGAATCATTACAATGAATATAATGTTTTTTCCAAGCTGGAGATTTCTTGTCAAGAACTTGTTCCGGAACTTTGGAAAGCCAGTGAGTCGTGAAGGAAGTGTTACCGATGTGGATGCTATTTCTTGGTAACACTCGGCCATAGAAAGAGCCTGGCACTCCCACCGAGAAGTATTCTTGTCTAAAGGAAGGAGGTAGAGTTCTAAAGAGTGTGTTGAAGTCATTGCTGGGCTGATCACTAAAGCAAACTTGGAACTCGAGAGGCACAAGACTATTTTCTTGACTTTCTTTAAGGTGTTTGAGTTTCACAGCCTCAATAATATTTTGAACAGCATGAAACGTGTTAGGGCCAATAGAACAGCCATAATCAGCAATCGTAAAAGTACTTAGATCGGGATTCAGATTCAGGAGATCGAGCTTTTCTAAAATGTATTGTTTTGTCTTTTCTTCAACCACATCTATGGCAGCTTTCTGTATCACAAATATATGTTTGTTATTACGTGTGCTAGAAGTAATCACAACATTCTAATTACAACCTTATGTATATAAGGTAAAACCTCTATAATCAATACTCGAAATATTAATATTCATCAATAAAATTTATTCGTTCTTAGGTCATCATCAATGCAAGGTTTTTTTTTGGTGAACAAGAGGGGATAAGTTCCCTATATATTTATGATAATTTAAAAATTACATTAGAATTCGAGGTGAAAACGCAGTTTCATTAATTTGCATCCTCTAGTAAAATTGGGTTAATTCTAGTAGTGTTTACTTTTTATTCTTTAATTTTTTTTTTGTTGAAACTCATCTCCAACAAGAACACGAAACTGTAAATCAAAAATATATAAGAACTATAAATAATTATTTTTTTAATAAAACTTGTATTGGAATGTTTTCAAAAAATATGAAAATAGAAAATCCTCATCATAATTAATCAATAATTTAAAAATTATTAAGTTATAAATAAATTAATACCTCTATAAGTTAACAAAATTTCATATCTAGGATTTAGCAAAATCATCATAAGTACTCTGTAATATGAAGATTTAGTTTACAAAAAGTATATATATATATATATGAATTCAAAATTACATACTTGGTATGAAGAATTATGGATGTAACTATGTTGATCATCACCGCCGCTCATCGGGTGCGACTGAGAAAATGTTGGCATGTTTCTCTGAAGATGTTGGTAGTCTAAGTTTCAACATTTATAAGCAAATATCATAATTAAACAGCACTTAGCACATATAATTAAATAATTACCATGCGCAAGAAGTGGTAAAAAAAATAAGATTTTTTTTGTCGGCCAAAAAATATATATATATATATATATATAAACTTTATTTTTTGTGGGTAGAAATAAGAATTAAATGTTGCTTACAATCTTTTAATAATATGTAGCATATAAAGACAAAATTTGACCAAAAAAAACATATAAAAACGTGCAGATAATGATACATAAATAAACAATTATATAGTTGATTGTGATATTTCAATTTCTTTTATAAGATACAGACTGTATATCATAAAGTCAAGAAACAATTATATACTATTATTAAAATTGTATAATTATTGATTTTTCTTCTAGAAGAAGAAGCTCTGTTTCTTGAAATAGAGAAAACGCACTTAGATGTGTTCGGTGGTTACACAGTAAGTCAATAACCATTATCAGCTAATCTCTAAAGTTTGCATGAATATGTTTTGTTTTTGAACGTGAAAGCCAGAACGGTATAATAAATACACAACGATGTAATACATATATTGATTATTCTAATTTGAATTGCTAAACATATAAGAATCCTAAACTTACAAAAAAAAGAGTTAATTCAAAACTTTCAACTTTTATAAAATCTTACAATAACTGTAAACACACATTTTAATATATCAACCGGAATTTAATGCATTTAAACTACAAAAACTATTTTTCTAAACTTCAAAATTTCAACAATATTATAAATCAGTAATTACAGCTGCGGTGAGAATGGTTTATGATAAATCTCCCACGAATTCTAACATATTTTCCAACTTTTACTAGATTATTTAAAGTTATGTATTAAAGATGTCTGATTGACCAACAAGTATAAAAATTGCCTTAAATTGTCTTAGAATTTGCTATTCTGCTTATAACATAAAAGAGAATGACATACTTATAAATACATATTCATTATCAATATATCTTTATTTTGTTAAGCCTTTTAGAAAAATATATATATATATATATATATCTTTTTTTTTGTCAAACATATATATATCTTTATTTTGTTGTCTATCTCTTATACTTATCATTTTGAACAAAACTGTATGGTCTCAGTCTCATGTAACAGTTTACATTTATTTTTAAAGTATAGTAGCTTGCTAATTTTAATATATATTTAATCATAAAACATTACATATTCTATAATATTAATTTGCTAATAATTAATAGAAAAAATGTATTAGTTTGCTAATAACGAATAGTGAATGAACGAGTTCTATAATTATGTTTTAAAAATGTACTAAAATCTCAATTAATCCTTTATTTGGTGTCGTAACTCGATCACTACGTGTAAGTGTACGTACAGAACAACAGAACAACACCTTACCGTTTACATATTTTTTCCTTATATTGTTATTATGATAAATGTTAAATTACAATTCACAATGGAAGAACATATATCATAACCTAAAAATAAAGAAGACAAATTTTTGAAATGCTTACAAAGGATGGAAATAATACTGATCAGGGTTTGAAGAAACATAACAAGATATGATAATCTCAATGTTTATTTTCGTTTAAGAACTATATAATAGACCATTTTTTTCTTACACTTATCAAAATCAATAGGGTACTTAGAGAGTTTCTTATCAAGTCGATAGAATAGTTCATTGACCACACCATCTCCAAAATGTGTTTCTATAATCGAAGAGAGAAAGGCTCGAAACATGGAAACGATGAAGTCATTGGTTAATTGCTTATCCTCCAATGGATGGCTTGTAGTCTCCATCATCTCAATTGTAAAGTTTTTGTTTTGCTCAATGGCTCTTTTCAGTTCACTATATTGAGGAAAATACACTGGCATGCTAAACAAATCGATCTTTTCTTGTGTCGTTGCTCCCTACAAAAGGTAAGAAAATAGACTTCATTATGGTTATTACTAGTTTCTCCATGAAGAAACATCCAACGAAATATATGATCTAGGCGTCTGATGAGAACATAACCGAAGTAAACCGCTGTCGACTAAGATAAGGATCGAAACGATGAGAATATCATACGTGATCTGTTAGTGGTTTCGATAGATTATGTTAAATCTTTGATTCATGTATATCTCCTATATTCTTAGGATCTAGATAGCTCACCCTTAATATGTATAAATACTCATAACATCTTATGATGAAATATATGGAAAAAATGTTTAAAGTCTATTGTTCTTATAAGCTCTTGATTGGGACCTCAAAAAATGTAATAATGATGCATGCATTGGATTTGAAAAAGAGAAAAAAAAAATTGTATGAAACGTTATATCTTACCGATGTAGCCATATCGAGGAGACAATCACCAATTGTGTCTAACACAATACCTGACCATGTCTCATACATAGCCACATCATCGGGAAAACATTCTCCTAACACGATCATCAATCCTCCAGGGACAAGTTCTTCGGCTCTAGCTTCAAGAAAGAGGCTCATGTCTTTTGTGAACTGGATCTTGTAAGCATTGGTGACTTCTTCTATCAAATAATTACAATGAATGTAACTTCTGTTCCAAGCTGAAGATTTCTTGTCACATACGTGTTCCGGAACTTTGGACAACCAGTGAGTCGTGTAAGAAGTGTATCCAATGTGGATGCTATTTCTTGGTAACACTCGGCCATAGAAAGAGCCTGGAACTCCCATCGAGAGATATTCTTGTCCAAAGGAAGAAGGTAATGTTCTAAAGAGTGTGTTGAAGTCATTGTTGGGCTGATCATTGAAGCATACTTGGAACTCGAGTGGCACAAGACTATTTTCTTGACTTTCTTTAAGGTGTTTGAGTTTCACAGTATCAATAATATTTTGAACTGCATGAAACGTGTTAGGACCAATAGAACAACCAAAATCAACAATCCTAAAAGTACTAAGATGGGGATTCAGATTCAAGAGATCGAATTTTTCTAAAATATTTTGCCTTGCCTTTTCTTCAAATCCATCTATAACTGCTTTCTGTATAAATAAATGTATGGTCATCATTACAAAAACAACATAATAACAAAACCATCATATACATATATTGATTACATTACATACTTGGTATGAAGAATTATGGATGTAACTGTGTTGATCTTCACCACCGCTCATCGGGTACGATGACTGAGAAGATGTTGACATGACTATGTGTTTATGGATACTCACTATCTTTAATCTCGTAAAATGTTGGCAGTCCAAGTTTCAATACATACTGTATATGATATATCCTTAAAGATATGATAGAACTTTGATTGACTTGCATATTTAATCAAGGTTGGAACAGGTCATAAGTGTTAATAAGATAATTTATCATGCGTTAGGAGTGGGGGAAAAATGTTAGTTTAAATGTTGCGTATAATTTGTAAAAGTTGACCAAATAATTAAAGTTGCTAAACAAATCGAGAAAAAACGTGATAATACTAATAATGATACATAATAAATCAATATATAAAACGTGTTAAAAAAAATCAATAAATAAAAATATGTAGGATAGGCTTTCATTGATATTAATTTCCCAATTATTAATAGGGCTTATTAAATATCGTAAGTCTGGAATATTTTTAAACATTTGACTATTTAAGTTTCTTTCTATATTAGTAGGTTTGTAATATGATTTTTAAAGTGCACGTATGAAAAACGTAATTATTAAAAAAAAAATGTAAGAAATATATAGTAATTTTAGATTTAGTAAACAACAAGTGGTTTTTTTGAAGACATATATATCGCAATTTTGCAAGTTTCAGAAACAACATAAAGGTGAGTTATATACATAATAAAGATAATGCTTGTTTGTACATTCTCAATTTGCATATAGAGAAAAGAGTTCTATTGTTAAGGGAAAGCTTATGTCTTTAGCAAATATGAGAATTTTTATATGATAGAAATTGTACATGATATAGAATTTGACACATATAACATTTATTAAGCTTTTATTAGACACGAAGATCCACCATTTTTCGGATTCTAATTCTTCTTCTTCTTCTAATCAAATTGGTCCTTATCAGGAGTCCTAAAAACCTTGGAAACACATACATTTCATATTTTTCCGAGGGGTAGGCATGCCACAATTAGACCTCGAATGGCTCGGGTGCCCTTGCAATTGAAGTGCGGGAGTGAAAGCGATGCAATTAGTTAGAATTGTGAATGGGAATGTGATTCGCATTAGATGCAATTACAGCATCATGCGCTAGCCCACTATCCTCAACCAAAGGTTCCTCACACAAAATAAAACAGTCCGGAAGTTTTATACAAAACCCAGACTCGATATGTTTTGGCTGGTATAGAATTTTACAAAATATGTTCTTCTTGACAAGTTAAACAAAGAAACAAATAATAAATGTTTATCAACTAAAATGAATTAATCGAGTTTAAATAATTGAGAGCAGAATACTAGTCAAGGATATACATAAATGGTGAAGAAAAACAAAACACTAATCTAGCGATTTTGGAACATGATTATTTTCAGACAATATTGTTCATGCATTGATCTTAGCTGGCTTGGCTAAGAAGGTAGGGTTTTCATTACCAGCCATTATAACAACAATCTTTGGTTCCATATCTAATGGCTTCAACACTTGCTTCTTCCCTGATTTCTCTTGCTCGTCGATGCAAGAACTCGAATCGTTTTGCTTGTGGTAACAAGCATAAGCCATGGCGATCAATGAAAGCGCAAAAAGGCCAAACATTACTCCCCACGCACTAATCTTTGAGAGAACAGGAGAGTTCAAGTTATCTAACCCGGAGTTAACAGGGACCATTGAATTGCTATCAAGACTCATTTCCTCGTTGATCTTGAACTCTCTGATGATCTTGAACTCTCTGATGATCTTCCCTCTTTGCTTCTCGAGTTTGTGTAGTTTGTTTATAATATATGGTTTTACCAAAAAGTGTGCACAGAAGTTAGATGCCAAGTTGCTCTTATGAGTTTTTGTCCTAAAAAGGATTTATTCTTTCTTGAACACTTGAGATATTCTTGTCTCGCTTTTCTTATCAAGCTTATATCCCTTTGTGTTTGTGAAGTTAATACTTATATTTTTCTTAAATAATGTTGATTCCATTGAGCTTTTTTTACAAGACATATAAATTTATTTTTTTCTCACTGTCATTGGTTTGAATTTTATTTGAAAATATTAACGTAAATTAATAGAAATTTGGTTTGGTTCGATTTGATTCGAGGCACGGAAATGTATTATTAATAATTTTTGTTTTATAGTCTATAGCTCATATAAAATCTAGAATTGTATGAAGTTTTAATTTAGTCTATTCGGTATGGTTATGGTACACTAGTTATATAGTTTGGATTTGTTTTCAATGGTTTTCCAATCAACAAAACCAACCGGTTTATAAATTTTTGTTTGGAACCCATTTTTACATTTCAGTTTAGAATTGGTTTTTGTTTCTTGGTTAATGATATTTTTTCCCAACAATAACTAATTATAAATATACATTCTGCTGGGATAGATTGCTCAATGGTGTTAGGACGCAGGTTTCAACTAATTTGAAAGCAGAAATAATTTTTTTTTTTTGATAATATGAAATTGCTGATATATATATGAGGAAAGTCTAAAATTGAAAAAAAGATCACAAAGAATACATGATCATGAGATAACAAGCAGAATCAAAATCCAATACAAGTTGTAATATTTATTTTTAAAAAGAAAAAAAAAACAAACAGTCTGAATAATCAAACTATCAAACCTAAATAATTAGGTTCCAAAAATAAATTATTTGTTTTTATTCGTCAAAAAAATAAAGTAGCATCATAAATCATATGATGATTGTCTTCATTTGTTCATGCCAGTAGCATTCTTCACTGATTCAGTAGCTCCTTGTGCCTTCTCCTTAATCTGCTGGCCAGTCTATATATATACATACACATGAAACAATTAACATATATCAAAGTTCTTTATAAGAATTCTTATATAATTTAGGTTATTTGGATTTGACAAACCTCTTGGAGAGACTCCTTGGCAGATTGGGCAGCATTGCTAGCCTTGTCCATCATGGTGCTAGCCTTCTCCTGAACCACCAATGCATCAACCAGTTCATATAAAAAGTTACATTATCATGCATGACCAAAAGTTTTGGGTCAGCTCTTGTAAAGGTTACCTGAGTTTGGCCTTTGGCTTGGCCGGCTTGGAAGCTAATGTTCTGGGAGTTGCTTGACATTTTCGAGTAACTGAGAGATAAGTTTTTGCTTTGAATCAAAGTGTGTTTATGGGATTGAATTTGAGTTATGAGTTTCCCTTAAAGGTTCCATTGTTTATATAGCTCTGATGAAGCTTTCATATTCAGACACTTGTCATCGAAGTGTTGGCAAATATGAGGTGTTCCGGAGCAAGAGGAAGATTAGGATGATTGAATCCATATTTAGTTCAGATCAGAGTTATATTTAGCTCGATTGACTCGTTCTAATGATTGTGAATCTCGTCTTTAAGTTTTAGTACTGTTTTTTATTTGATTAATTCAAACGTTATTGCAAGGCATGCGTCCATCTTCTTAGGATTTGATGTTGAATCCTCTTAGAAGCATTAGTTGAGAAAATGATTCATCAATAAAATTTGATCTGTCACCCCCAAACAAGAGACTCAAAAGTCTAACATTGATCATGATCAGTACTGATCTTATGCATGCACTCACTTGTAATCTTTTAAACACTTAATTGTAACGTGTTTTTGTCCATAATGTATATAGCTTATATATAGTTTTATCTTTACTACACGATGAGAAATTCAAACTAAAATTTTCTCCACAAATTTGAGACGGTTTTGATTACTTCTACCACAAATTCATCAAATGGTTCTTGATAAGCAGAGAGAGACTCTACTTCTACGCAAGCAAGTTTAGTGAGTGGACTTCTATTTTCTATGTCATGAGATTGGCGTACAACACAACGTTACCTCACCAATTACATCAGAGGTTTTGGTTATCATGACTTAGGAAATAGAGTAAGAAATTTCCTGAAATTACAAGAATCGGATTTTACTAGACCAAACCAAACTAAATAATTTTATGTTTCAAAAGAAAAATTGTAGATAGATCATAATTTTTCAGATATTAGAGATATGACATAGAAATTTGCCTACAATAGTACTGTGATATCATCAAGATATCAACTGAAAAGATCCAACCCAAATTTTTTTAATTTTTAATCATGCAACCGGTTTAACCCAATTAATTTAAACCAGACTAAATCATATTTAAATTAATTAAACCAGATCAAGCCAACCATAATCAATCAAACCAGCGAAAAACATTAATTTGACAATCCAATAAACCAACTATATTAATCAACAATTCCATCAATCATTCCAAGTAACAAAAGAAACTCAAACCCTCTTAAAAGCATTATACAAGCATCAATACAATAAACGACTCAATGCTGTACCAAGCTGTATCCGTTGTCTATGATTGTTATTTTTATTTATTTTTCTCCCAAAATATGTACCTGTTGGTATTCTATATTAACATTTTTGCAGATATTTTTGAAAAACATTTGGGAGTTGGAAATTATTTACAAGGCTATGCCATTGACATTAATTATTTTGTTAAAATTTTTAAAACTAATAATAATCATTTTAAATATAATCCCAAAACTCACTTCCTAATAAATATAATATCATTTATTATTTTCCACCTTTTCTCAAATATTTCTCCAAATAATTTATATAATCTTATTTGTTTTAATTTATTTTATTACATAAAACATATGTATAATAAAAAAACAAATTTTTTCGCATATATTGCAATTTCAAAATTTTAAAACGGACATATATTTAGCATATGTACAACATCCCATATCGAGTAGATTTTTTTTATAATGGTTCAGAATTTTTATAAATAAGATTATAACATTCCAATTACGAAAAACGGGACTATAAACCTGGGTTTAATTTTTTGGGGAATATATGACGGGATGAGTTGTAAAACGGGAATAGTTATTAACTACATATAAAGTTTAAAATATTTTAAAACTTTTTAAAACTTTCATTGTTATTAATATTATACCTCTACACCAAGTTTATACTAAAATATTATTGATTTTGCTCTTTTTTTTTCAACACTGGGCCACAACTGGCCGGACCATTAGCCTAATCCCTACAGATATGTAAGGAGCGAAACTCGATCCCTGGTATGATGGTGTATATCCATCAGTGGACTTTTTATTTGCCTCTATTTTTTTAAAAATGGATTTACTTTTTGCGACGATTTGAAATGGCCTAAACCGGTTCGAATTTCTCCGGAAGAAGAACCAGACCAGAGTATTTATCAATAATTGAGTAAATAACCGAAATTAAAACCGGGGACGAATTGAAACCCGAATCTGTCCGGAGAAAATTAGAAACGAAACCGAATTTCATAACAGTAATTTGAACTCTGTACCAAATAGATTGTAGTTCAGTAACCAGCCGAAATTAAAATCCCGAACCGAATTGAATGTAACTGAATAACCGGGAACGGACCGGTTTATCGAAAATACGTATATTTCCTCTCCTCTTGCTACTATTAACAACTTTACCCTTTCTCTCTGCTTCACTCGAAAACCTCACAAAAAGCTAAAACCCTAATTTACAACATCGTCGTGACTTAATCCCAAATTGAGTTGATTCAAGGGTTCTTAAGATGATTGAACATGGCAACTCAGCTTTTGATTACCGGAGTATAAGAGAGGTTGCTGCAAACGCCACCGCTGGTTAGTTCGATTTATGTGTTTTTTGTCCAAGTTTTTCTTTTGGTTCGTGTAGATAGAGATGGGTTCTTGATTTTGGGAACTTTCAGGGGCAATCGCGGTTTGTCCATTAGATGTGATAAAAATAAGGTTAAAGGTTTCAGTGAGGCTTAGCTTAGAAACGAATTGGAATCTATCATGTGTGTGCTCGCTTGATTGTTAAGGATTAGAGAACTTTACTGTATTGCTAAGTTTTTTGACAAGAGTCATCTTTTTTTTGGTTTAGGTAATAATGATCATGGTCTTGAGGATTCAGGGAATCCATTTTATGGAAGTTCAGATGAAGAATATAGTGAAGCTCGTGTCTTGGACAATGATAATAAGTTGAGACGTGAGCAATTCCACACGGTATTCTTTTTTTTTTACTATATATATCATTCTCTCTTCTGTAAATTTGGTTTTCAGTTTTGATCAAGTTCTCTATATGTCTGGCTTTTCTCGTAAAATCGAAATCGCAGGCCGGATACCGTGAAGGGATTGCTGCTGGTAAAGAAGCTATTGCTCAGGAAGGTTATAACTTTGGCTATAAGGAATCGGTTACTGCAGGCTACAAGTTTGGTATTGTTAGAGGTGTTTCCAGGTAGATAAGAGTAATAAATTAGTCATAAGAGCTGCTGCAATGTGTTTGAAGATATACTTAATTCTGTTTTGGCCCTTTTTTTTTGAAGTGCACTGGCTTTTCTCCCGAATGAGTTAAGAGAAAAGCTAATCGATGAAGAAGAAACTAGAGACAAGTTTCAGAAATTACACACTTCTGTGCATGCTCTCTCAACGGAAGTAGCAATGAAGCGGTTTTATGAAACTTTGACTACAAAGCAAGGAGAAGAGAAGAGTTCTGGTTCAGGTATTAATGCCACAACTGACTTGGGAAGCTATGTTACTGAGCTAAGCTCTCTTCTTGAAAAATCTCCTACGATTGAAGTTGATTTGGATACATGAAAGGAGTCTTGTTCTATGATCATTGTCAAGCAAAAGCAAGATTAGTAGTGGATCTTGTTTCCAAACCAAACTGTTTGTAACTTCTGTTCTGTTTAGTTGAGAAAATGATTCATCAATAAAATTTGATATGTCACCTACAACAAAGAGACCTGAAAGACTAACATTGATCATGATCAGTACTGAGCTTATACATGGATTCACCTCTGTTCATTTCCTGTAAAATACTCTTCGATATAAGAGATCTATCACCTACATGACTCCAAAAGAATCTCAAAACATCTTTATCACCAGCGTACGAGGCACTGATGGATTTATACAGTTTCAGGTTTACCATTATCCGTCGATTGTACATTTTATCGAACAAAGCAGAAGCTTCGGTGACATTCCCTGTTCTCCAATACGCATACGCCATGCTAGTGTATATTACGCTATCTCCCATCAAACCCTTCTTTTCCATTGACTCGAACAAGACTTTGGCGTTATTCACCTGTTCTAACTTACAAATTCTTCTTATTAATCCTCTGTATAGAGCAATATCAGGGCAAAGACCTCTTTTCTCAAACTCCTCTGGTAGTTTTGCGATTTCTTCTTGCTTGTTCTGGTTATAGAATCCATCCACGAGCCAAGAATAGGACGAATATCCTGGAGATAAGCCTTTCTCTAGCATAGAGAACAGTTCCTCCTTTGCATTGTCCAGTTCCAGCACTTTACAAAACCCGTGGATCAATGCCTTGTAAGAATATATGTCAAGTTTTAGCCCCGATTCGATCATCTTCTTCTTTACCTTCACTGCTGATACCATGTCCCCAATTTTGCAATATGCGTTGATCAAAGTATTGCAGGTGATGTTATCAGGTTCTATCTTTTTTCCACTCATCTCAGTCAAAAGCCGGTTAGCTTCTCGTATTCTTCCATCAAAACATAACTTATGAAGGATCGAGTTGTAAGTGACAACTCCAGGAGAAAACCCTCTTGACTCCATTACCTCGCGTAACCTCAAAGCTTCATCTATATCATTCATTCTACAATATCCATCAATCAAAGTAGTATAAGTAACATGGTTCGCCGTAACAACGCCTTTGATCTCCCGAAATAGCCTCGTCGCTTCCCTCATTCTACCTTCTCTACTAAACCCATGTATGAGTGAGTTATAAGTGACGATATCAGGAGCAACCCCACTTCTCTCCATCCTGTCTTGCACAGATAAAGCCTCGTAATGCATACCCTTTTTGCAATACACTGAGATCAACGTGTTATAGGTAAAAAGATCAGGAAACACACCCTTTTCTTCCATCTCTCCTAACAATTTCTCGGCTTTCTCAAAATCGCCAGATTTAGAACAAGCATGAACCAATACATTATAAACATGAATGTTAGCCACAACACCTAACTTAACCATCTTCTTGAAAACCTTCCAAACTGTGTCAGTCAATCTCTCTTTCACCAAACTACTCAGTAACACAGTACAAGCCTGCAAATGAGGTTTCAATCCACAACTCCTAATCTGCTCAAACACCGCAATCGAATTATTGACCATCCCGGATTTAGCATAAAATATCATCAACCAACTAAAAACGTGAGATAAAACTTCTGGGTCTTCAGAAACACCTCCAACTAAAGATCTCAAAACCAGAGGAGATGACAAAAGTTCTCTCTGAGACAATTTATCGAGCAGTTGGTGTGCAGTTTTGAAATGCTTGTGTTTCGTGAGAATCAAAATCATTTCCCATGATGATTGTAAACTATGCTTACAACTTGGTAAAGAATCAGTCCAGCTATAGAAACTCCATGAAAGAGAAGCTCCGCCATAACCAGAATACGAAGAAAGCTCTGAGATTACCTGTGTGATTATCGCTGATTTCAATAACCCAGAATCAGCTTTGTGTTTCAGAATATTTTTCCAGTTTCCTTTCAACACAGCTCCACAGATGCTTTGTGCAATCAAAGCTTCTCGATTCGTAGACAACAAATTCACCATTGTTTTGTGCTCAGGTGTTGCAACGGAGAAGAGAATCATGCAGCGACGATTTGAAATGGCCTAAACCGGTTTGAATTTCTCCGGAAGAAGAACCAGACCGGATTATTTATCAATAATTGAGTAAATAACCGAAATTAAAACCAGAACCGAATCGATTGCTTAGTAATAACCGGGGACGAGACGGTTTATGAAAATCCGAATTGAAACCCGAATCTGTCCGAAAGCAAATTCGAAACGAAACCGAATTTCATAACAGTAATTTGAACTCTGTACCAAATAGATTGTAGTTCAGTAACCAGCCGAAATTAAAATACCGAACCGAATTGAATGTAACTTAAGAACCGGGAACGGACCGGTTTATTGAAAATAGGTACATGTCCTCTCCTCGTGCTACTATTAACAACTTTACCCTTTGTCTCTGCTTCACTCGAAAACCTCACAAAAAGCTAAAACCCTAATTTACAACATCGTCGTGCCTGACTTAATCCCAATTTTTCCGGGACCGTCGACGCCGATAGAAAGAAGATGAAAGAGACGAGAAAGCTTCAAAAGAGAAATCTTAACGGCGGTAAGGTTTAATTTTGTCACGTTTGTTTCTTCCTTGCTTAATTGGGTTTCACGATTCTGAATTGATTTTATGAGGTTTACGGGTGTTTGTGTATACTAAGATTTGTGTTCTTAGAGTTAACATGTTTGATTTCGAAACTTGAGAGGTTTAATTTGGAATGACATTGAACTCAATTACGAAAGGTTCAATCTTGTGAAGCAGAAGTTAATTGCTTTTGCTAATTTTTGTTTGTATAATTGAAGTGAGGGGTGAAACCAAGGTAGAAGTAACTGATGTGAAGAGAGTTGGGAAAAAAATACAGAGGAAGAAGAAAGAGAAAGTGAGCAATGTTGACTTAAGCGAGCAACCTCAGGCTTCACAGCTTCAAGGTGAATGTTTTGGCTTTGATGAATTTGAAATAGAGTTATAAGATGTGTTCTGCTGATGAATTTAGTACCTTTTTTGATTCGATTACAGCTATTTCAAGTGAGAAACCTAAAACAAAGAAGAAGAAGATTCAGAAGAGTAAGGAAATAAATAGCTCCCCAGCTGATGGGAAGCTCAGTGGGAAGATGAAGAAGAGAAAAGAGAAAGGAGGTGATGTTGATACTATAACCGAACCGAATCTAGAAGGTGAATTATTTTAAATTTGGCAGAGCAATCTTCAACTACTCAGTTGTTAGGTTATGGTATTGAGTTTAGTATCTTTGGTTCTTGTTACAGCTATTTCGACTGAGAAAGTTGAAGAAAAGAAGAGCAAAATGAACAAGACAAAAAAGAAAAGGAAGGCTAAGGAAATAACTAGGGCTTCAGTTGAAGATGATAATCAGAAGAGAGAAGGTGAGTAGTACATTACCATGTTAGTTATATTGTGTTTGTCTCATGTTAGTTCTCTCAATCATTTGCATGGAAATTTAGCTAGTTTTAACTCTTCGTATAATGTTTTCTTTTATCACTATGTGAACTTTACTGTCTATCTAACTCTGTCATATGATATTCATGTGAGGTTTTTATGAATGGTGTTTATGTTTGGCATGGCCGTAATCGATCTTAAATAAGTAACTAGTAGTACAGAGCTGTTTGGTGCAGTCACTGTCTTGTTTGGGTTCTTGTTTAACAGAGAATCGTTTTTTGTAGGCAAGTCTAAGAAATCAAATAAGAAGAAAAAGATGGACATGACCTCTATGAAAGAGAATCAAATTGAAGAGGAAGAAGATGTTTATGAAATTTCTTCAGGCGATGAGGATTGCACAAAGGGAATGAAAAGTACGAATGCTCACATTGTTAGCTGCATTTAGAAAAGCATGAAAACTCAATCTGTTTCTGTCTTAACTTGATAAGTCCTCTCTGATACTGCAGAGTGGGTTACTGATTACTATGAGAGTAGACCTGGTATAGACGAGCTGCAAAAGAGAATTGATGACTTCATGACTGCTCACGACGAACGCCTTGAAAAGGTTCTCCTATCCCTCCTATATTTTTAAGCGTTCATGTCTGTTGTCTAAGTGACTACAGTGTTTTTGTCTAATGCTGTCATGTGTTGAATAGGAGAAACAAGAAAAAGAAGCTAAAGCTGCAGAAGGTGGATGGACTGTGGTCGTCCATCACAAAGGAAGGAAAAAGTCAACAGAAGCTGAATCTGGAACAGCCGTTGGATCCTTTTCTCAGGCTTCTTTGGAGGATAAGATCGCTAAGAAGAAACAGAGTGAGCCAGTCGCTCATGGTTTCTACCGTTTCCAAAGGCGAGAAGCACAACGCAACGGTAAGTCTTGGCTTTCTCTATCCAAAGCTTCAAACTTGGTTTGTGTTAGTTTCGATTTGGTTCGTCTTACGTTTTATACGCATCCTTACTCATAAACTGCCCTTATTCTGATGATTGATTCTTGTTTTTGTGTGTTTCTTGTTTGTTGACAGAAATCTTGGCGCTTCAGAGTAAGTTCGAGCAAGACAAGAAGAGGATACAACAACTTCGAGCTGCTCGTAGGTTTAAGCCTTTCTAAGAAAAGGAAAAAAACAGATCCCGCATGGAACAACATGAGTTTTTTAATGTGGGTTTTAGCCTCATGAAACTCAGGAGCAATGTCATGAATGTGTTTTATGATCAAATTTTGTAACTGACAATTTCAAGCTGATAAACAAAAAGAAATATTTTTTCTTTCCCTTAGCAAAAAATAATAATATGAGGTTTAGCAATAAGAGAAGAATGACTTGTTTGACCCAAAAAAAAAAAAAAAGGCAAAAGAGAAGAATGATAGTATTGAAAATGATTTGATGATAATCAATGAAAATATTCGATTTACAAGGCCCATTGGTATTTATCTCTTCTCTCCTACAATGGCACAAACAAACCAACACATTATTAGTACCAAAAATCTAGACAGAAGATATTGTTTAAGTTAGTTCTTATCGAGTAGATTCATTATTTATCGCTAGACTTTTTCCAGTAGATTCATTATTGTTTAAGTTAGTTCTTATCGAGTAGATTCATTATTTATCGTTAGACTTTTTCCAGAAGCGGATAAAGTATTGAAGCATTGAATACACTATGATTGAAGCAGTAACGAACTAAAGACCGCAATAAATTCATACATGAACCTTAAAGTCTCTGTATGTTTTGTTCTTCACCGATATCAAGGGAAGGTTTTGTGTAAATGTGTTACTTGTTTCAGAGATGTGATGTGGAGGCAACTGAGATATCACAATAATAAATAACCAAACGAATTGCCTCCAGTGTACCGTATCCGAAGTCATCATTGTTTCTTCTCCAAAATCTTCCTTCTCCCAACGTCAGCGTGTCAAAAGCTAGAGGAGGTTAACGTGTGTAGTCTGCTCCCTACTCTATTATACTGCAAAAGCTATTATTTGTTTAGTGCAAATCAAGTTAGGGATTGGAAAGTAACTTTTGGTGTCAGGTGGAGAGAGACTTAATTTTTTTTTATCAAGGTCGAAAATTTTGTTTCCCATTTATATGGGTACATAAATTTTATAAGCCCAAAAATTAATCCGGAAAAAAAAGACATAATAGTAAACAAATACACTTCAAAAATTAATTATAAAGAAAAAAACAAAAAATTATATAAAAATATATAAATTATTAGTTAATCAGAAAATAAATATGCAAATTGCATTTTCATTGATCACGCAGGATTTATACATTTGTAGATGATAGATAATTAGATATATCCTTTTGTGATCTTACTTCATATATTTTGGCATTTTGCTACTCCATTTTATATATAATTTTACAATCTAAATTTGCCAAATTCCATGATTGTAACACATTTGTCTCTTGTCTTCACCAACCCATAAGTCTCCTCTTAAGCTCCTTCCTACAAAGACACAAACAAACACAACACAAAGTTAAGACCAAAACCTTATAAAACCTTATAAAACCTTATAATACATAATAAATGACTAAACCAGAGTATTAAACAGGTGAGGTTAATTACATCATGAGTTGGCGATCTAGTGCACCTGTAGACATCATACCACGATTCTCATATGCCCTCCGGATAAGGTATGGAACCGCAGTATCAACAGGCCCGTATGGCATGTACTTGCTCACATTGAAACCAGCCCTCTTCAATCCGAAAGATAACGCATCTGACATCCCGTAAAGCTGTGCAAACTCGATCTTCCCATTCTCTTTATCGATCCCTAGCTCACTTGCTTTCCTTGACCCTAGTTTACCTAAGAAAGATAAACAAAGAATTAAGTATAACAATGTCTTAAGGACAATATAATCATCAAATCTAGGGGTAAGTAAAGACATATATATATATATACCAGAGTCAGTGTTATGCGTAGCTAGAATAACAGCAATGCCTGATCCATTTGAAGCTTTCTCCATAAGGAAACTCATACAGTCATTGTAACAATCGTGCGTATCTTGAATCGTATCATGAACAGGTGACTTGTGACCCAAGGAATCTGCTAACCTAGCTTCACTAGACATATAAGCACCTCTCACAAGTTTGAACCCAATAGGAACATTCATTTTCTCCGATTCTCGTAAAGCCAAATGCAATCTCTCTCCCGCATCTTTCAAATACGCTTGAACCGTGTTGTACACGATAGGTCGATCTTTATCAGAATTGAACATTATAGCCGACCAATACGCCATGTAATCGATGGCAGGTTGGAGAATAGTGTCTTCTGCATCGATTAGTAACGGTACGTTGGACTCTTGACATCTCTGACATACAGATTTGAGTCGCTCGTGAGCTTTCTCCAGCTCGAGTTCTTCCTCTACGGTCAATGGTTCAGGTTGGGTGGTTGTGTGGTAAAGAGGACTTAAACCGGAGAAAACCGGGAATGAATTGAGTTTCCATGGCAGTTTGAAATTAGGGTTCTTGTATTGCCACCGGAGCAAATCACTAACACGTTTTAAGACGTTCATTGGACAAATCGCTGTGATCTTGACCACCACTGAGCTTAACTGTATTCAGACAATAACCAATTAAAAAATAACTTGATTAGTAGTTAAACCGGGATTTTAGTAAACCGACAAGAGAATGAATATTCTCATGCGTGTAGTTGACAATTTTTGATTTGACGAGTATGTCCTCGTTGCGTGATTAACGTGTTAACCTTTTTAAGTCTGACGAGGAACCAACGTGGCTTTGATTGTTATTACATTCTACTTACTAAAACAAAAACTTAATACTAAGACAAGTCGTATAGAAAATAAATAAAAGACTAGTCTTTATTAAATTAAAAATAAAAATCAGACAACTAACAATTTGTGTTCTGTCTTTATATTATATTTTTTTTAGAAAATTTATGTAATTGAGTTTATTATATAAGATATTTATTCTTATAGAGGATTTTCATTGGTCGGTTACTCCACGTTTTTGTGGTGGTAGATGTATGAAAAGATGTCTAGTGGAATCATTTTTTTTTTTTTTGTAAATATCGAAAACCATATATTAAAAAAAAAAATTAAACTGGTGGAGGTAGTTTTGTATCAAATTATCTAACAAAAGCTAATGTAAACATAGTAATTTTGGTGTTAATTAACCTTATTTCTCACCATTTGTCTCCTAATTAATTCATAATATGTATTTAATGTATATGGTGGTTTCTTTGTAGATATGACCGTCACAAGTTTCTATCATATAATACTAAAATATTTGATATGTTTTATAATAATAGTTATACCGAAATAATTATAGTATTCCTAAGGAATGGTCAGAAAAGAAAAATGGATGGAAATAAATAGAGAAATGCATAGAAAAAAACTTAAAGATGAGCTCTTACGTGAGATGTAGGTAGGGTTTTAGCAGCTTCGACGGTTTCAATGAATTTAAGAATGTTTTCATCGCACGCGTTACCATCTTCGGCGTGTTCGACGCCGTACACCAACATACCTTTAAGTCCTGTCGACTCGTAAACGGTCCTAACACGTCTCGCGGCGGCTGTAGCGTTTTCACCAGCGCAGAAATGGTCGTAAAACGTTCCTTTCACGATACCTAAGACCAAATCTCGTGTAAAAGTTGTATCCATGAGCTTGGAACTCATAAGCCACGAGCCGATATCGACCATAGGGCCTATGGCCGTGGCATGAAGAACTGCGGTTGAACGGATGAGGTTTGAGATTGGGACAGAAGCAAAGAGTCGAGATTGGTCGGAAAGATCTAGGTCAACGTCTTGTTTTGGTTGGTCAAAAGAAATTATCTCCGGGATAACCGTGGTAGGAGGACCGACGGGGCTCACGGTGGAGAAACGGTGGATGAGGTTTGGTCGGAGGAAACGGTTTGCCATTTTCAAACTATAAACAGAGTTTTTGGCTTTCTTTTTTGTTTTGTGTTTTTTTTGTCTTCACAAGCGTTTTTGTGTGTTGAGGTTTGTGTGTGTGTATGTTATTGCTACGAGTATTTATAGAAATACAAAGGCTTTGTGTGTGTTTTACATATGTGGTAATAGATGTCAATATATGTTTCTATCTATATGTTTGATTTGTATAATATTATTACATAAGTTACTTTTTTCTTAAAATTGGGATATAATCCGGGAAATAATAATCAAGAATTAGGAGAGAATCTTGTCAAAAAGTGATAATTACCTAAAATTTTGGTTTGACTAGAGTTATTGTTTTTTCAAAACAAAATTGATGATGGATAAGTAATTTGAGATTTCTCATTTATTTTTGTCATCTAAATGAACCTATATATTTAAATGAAAATCTACAAAAAATGTATTATTTATTCAATTAGTATAGTTTTTACTTAATTTTATTTTACATATTTTTGTATCATAGTTATTGAAAAATAATTTTTAATTATTTAATAAGAAAATATCATTACTTATTTTAGTTCTAATTAATTATATAATATATTATAATAAATAAAAAAATTAAATGCAATAACTAAATCAGTTTCTTCAAGTTCAATTTAAGTGTCACATAAGAAATATAATTAGTAAAACAATTTTTTTCTTTGGTTAAGAAACTATAAACTTTTGATAACCAAACATGAAGTTAGATAGCTTATCTTCTTCAATTCACATTGCAATTTTGAACAGCAAAAATCACGTGGCTTTTTGCTGTTTACGTCAACATTACGTGTTTTTTTTTCTTATTTTTATTAATTGCAATTTTTTTTTTGGGTCACAATTAGTTGAAAATTTATGATATCATTTAATAGAAAGAATCTTTATAAACCATAATTCTTGATCGTTATAAGTTTAATAACCAAGAAACCGTTATATATACGAGGTTAATGCGATTAAATAAAGATTTGGATTGATACATCTAAAGAGTTACCAAACATATGAAGATAAGCACTAACCTAACAATGAAATAGAATCAAATATTAATTAAAACTCTAATTACTTGTGTGGTTAAGAGATGAATTTCGCCGTAATTTTCTGACAGAACATATTTGTTTTGTGTCTCGAAGGATATAATAATAATAATAACTTGTAATAAGAAGAGTCGAGTCAGCGACACCAAGGATGTGATCATATGAAATGTCATTGGATAACTCTTAATTATTTAATGGGATATTGATTATTAAAGATTTGTCTTCTATGAGTCGGTGGATGATGAATGGGATATGCAACATTACATTTGGACCTGACCTTTTGGAATCTTTGACTTTTTTTACTTAATGGAATCTTGAGACATCAATATCATTGCACGAATTTAGCAAGATTCTCTCTATATATGTAAATATTAGTAGTGTATTAAGGTTTACAATTAAGTACACAATTTTTTTATTTTGTTCAAAACAATGAAGCGTATAAATATGTTATAATTTGTATGGAAAAAAAAATATGTTATAGTTTCAAATTTTCTTAATTTTTTTATTAAATAATTCCAAACCAGATTTAAAATAAATGTGTTGATTACAACTTAGCAGTTACACAAAAAAAAACTCAAAACAGATAAACGATCAGAAACAAGATTTGAGATAGCTGTCGAAAACAAATATTTTAAACTAGTATCCTACTTTTCTTTTAGCGTAGTTTGATATTTTGACTAGTAGGTGCACAATTTATTCGACGTTTTTTCTTCCAAATATTACTGGAACCTGGAAATAATAAGATTTTTCATAATACATCAATTAAGAAATTTTGGATGAGGTTCTTTTCTATAATAAAAGTTTTGAAAAGTAAAGAGAGAGAATAATAAAAGTATATTTTGAAAATCTTTGACAAATTATTAAGATACCCGTTTTAGTAATTTACACATATCTCTATCTAATTGGTTTAATTTCTATTTATTTAAAATTTAGTTACATACTAAACCATATTAGAATATTAATTAAATTTTATTATAGTATATATACTGTCTTAGATAAGATACTCATACAAGTGATCTTGCTCCTTTGTTATAGACTTATAATTAATAAATTTGGATTCAATTATACTATGTATAAATTTTGTATATAGTACATGACTGGTGAAATTCTTGATCACCATTGTTTTAATAGGTTTGATTCTATCACCATTGCTTTAATAGGTTTGATTCTACAAAAAATAATATTATTTTTAAAAATGTTTATTCCTTTTTTGATAACTTCAACCTTTTTTCTTCTTCATTTCGTTTCTTCCTTGTAAAACTGAAATGCTTTATTGGTGTTTTACAACTAGATGTTACTAATACTGAAAAGTCAATAACATATGATCTATAATTTTTCTTAATACAATATTGTTTTCTTTTACCAAGAAAATTATAACAAGACTAATTAAACGATGCAAAATGAAAACTAATAAAATAGCAAGCGAGAAGGGATAATTCTAAATCAAATAAATTATCTTGTGTCACATTTATAAACATAAATCAAATATGTTACATATATTCTTGAGATATATAAAATAACTCTAATGAAATAAAAGTACTAGCTAGTTTGGAAAATGTGAATGATACTTTAAGTTATGTTTTGGGAATGATACTTTGTTAACCTATGTTATATTGTTAACAACAATTCCTGTCAACACCAACAAATTAGTCAAATATTTAAAAAATTTCTAAAACAACAAATTAAGATAGCTTCGCGTTTATGTTTAGCAACTAGTGAATTTTATAAATTTGCTTTCCTATTGACTATTGTCATTGCCATTTCAACCATAATAATTATTTTTCTATCATTGAATTCAAATTATAAAATTTTATATGTATGTTTGAGATCAAGGAATCTATATTAACATTTTTGAAGTACTTTTTGGAAAATAACCTTGTATTTTGTATTATTTGCATAATAAATCATTGCCATTTAAATAAATAACAAACTTTTAAGATAAAATTTGTAATTAAATTACACCGTAATCGCAAAATTAGAAACTAATATTTATTACATTTAACAAAATTTCCTAAAATATCTCCCTAATAAATTAAATATCTCTCCAATATCTTTATATGATCTTATTTGTTTTAAAATTTACATTATTACATAAAACATAAGTATAATAAAAATACAATTTTTTTCGCATATGTAGCAATTTGAATTTTTGAAAACAGACGTATATTACTGAATCTATAAAAGAAAAAACATATATGTATAATGTCCCACATCGGGTAGAAAATTTTAGACAATGGTTTAGAACACTTATAAATATGACTAATATGAAACTTAAAAATCCAAAATCTTGAATGGAAGATTACAACAAAAAAAAGTTTTATTAGATTTTAGGGAATCCAAAATTTTAAAATCTTGATTGGTTAAAAATGAGTCTTTGGAAAACAAAAACCAAAATCTCTCTCGAAATCTATAAAACATTCAAGGTTTATATTTTACATAAATATGATTTAACGGGTTTGAGTTTTACGTTTTTCTTACGGGTTAACAAAACAAAAAAAAAATAACAAATATAACTTAAACATAATTTTTTTAGTCCCGCAAGTTACAAAAAAATATCCCGCGAGTTAAGTAATAAAAATAATAATCAAAAATACAGTTACACAATCTTAAATACTAAAAAAGTAATAAAATAAACAAATATAACTTAAATAAATATATTTTTTAGTCAAAACAATTGTCCCGCGGTGTACCGCGGGTTAAAACCTAGTACTTTTAAAGGAGCATAGCTTTGAGATTATGGATCCATGACGTCAAAGCTACTGATTGCTAGGCTTATTAACTGATATTTTGGTGGACTTGCTGAATTCGCAATTGCAAGTAAGAAACTGACCTTTAAAAGACCCCAAGAAGTGGGATCAGCTGAAGCAACAGCTTTGACTATGTCAGATCTAACTATTCTGACTCATCATGCAGGGTTGAAACTAGATGGCACAAGCAAGCAAGCGAACATCCTGATCACAATATCATCTGGTGGGGTTGGCCACTATGCAATCCAGTTGGCAAACCTTGGGAAAGCTCATGTAACTGCCACATATAGAACACAAACCATAAAATTTGTCAAATCTCACGAGTCCGTCTGGTAAGAATACGATTATGTGATCCATTGCGCAAACAATATCTCATTTTCAACATTTAAACCAAATTTGTCTAAAAATAGAAAGTGGTAGATATCACCTATGGCCTAGTTTTGTCGTCTTTGACTGTCTATGATTGTAATTTGTAGCAAAATATAACATCAAGGTTTGTTTCATATTTTGAAACAATGTTGTGGAACTTGATTACCACAAACAATTTGTGTTGAAAGTCAAAAGAATTCGACTTAGTTCTAATATATATCACAATACTCAAGATTTATAAACTTTATATACATTGTAAGCCCATTTGGACATCCCCAACTGGAATATAAAATTATAAAATCTTGAGTACTATTATTTGTGTCCATATCTACTTCGTCGTACTATTAATTGGGCCAAGCCCATGTGTTCCATTCAAGCCCATGTACGATGATTAAAGGGATGTATGTAATTTGCCGATCATACTGTAAAATGAGGAAAACAAAAGTTCTTCCGATCTTACTGTAAATGAAAAAAATACGTATACGAGAGAACACCTGAAAAAACGTAAAACTCGAAATCATCGCCCGCTCAAAATTTTCGGTAGGGAGGGAAAAACCAAAAATCAAAAACTTTTCTTCTTTTGATAATCTCTCACTTGTTCCAAAGACGAAAAGCTTAAAACTTTGAGAGTCTTAGTGATAAACAAAACTCACACTCCCATAAACTAGTTTCGCCATATCAGATCAATTTTTTTTCTTCAGTTTGTGTTGAGCTTCTGGATATGGCGGTGGTGAGCAAGAATCAGTCCAAGGAACAAACACCAAATCCTGGTATTACAGAACCAAGGATCGAAGATTCCACCTCTGGAAAAACTTGTCACCAGGTCTGAATTTTTTCAATTTTATTCGAATTGGGATTTTGAAATTGATCCGATTGGGTTTATTCGTCGTTGATGGTGATGTTGGATTTGGGTTTATGAATTCGAGTTATTGCTTTCATCAAACTGTCTTCAATAGTGAGAATTTCAGGATTTTAAAAATTGAATTTTTTCGAAGTTAGGTGTTTTTTTAGGGTTGTGTTCATCTGGGTTTTGAAATTAAGGTGAAATTGAAAGATGGGTACTCGTCAAAATCTGTTTTTTCGTTGATTTTGATAATTTTAACCATATTGATCTGAATTGGTGTATTCATGGTTTCCTTTAATTAGAGATCTGTTATGGTATTGAATTAATGTTTATGATACCAGAGTTAATGTTTGAATCAATGGATGGTCTTGTGTTTGTAGTGTCGACAAAAGAGAACTGATCTTGTTGGATCTTGTGTGACCAAGAAGAAAGACAAGTCATGTCCGATTAAGTTGTGTACCAAGTGCATAGTGAACAGGTTTGATTTGATTTGATGTTTTTGAGAGTTGTGTTTATAGAGAGATGTATTAGCTCTGGTGATTAGGGTATTGATAATGGCTTGATGTTATAGGTATGGGGAGAATGCAGAAGAGGTTGCGTTGAAGAAGGATTGGATTTGTCCCAAATGCAGAGGCTATTGTAACTGTAGCTACTGCATGTAATTTAAAAATCATCCATTACATTGAATTTTGCAAGGTTTATGTTATTTTTGTAGCTTGGATGAATTTGTGAACTGTTTCGTTGTACTAGGAAGAAACGAGGACAAAAGCCTACCGGGATATTAGTACACACTGCTAAGAAGACTGGGTTCTCTTCTGTCTCTGAGCTTTTGAAAACTAGTGGTTCTGACAAATACTTTTATACAAAGAAGGAGAAACCGGTACGTGTGATGCTCTAGCATGGTCCTTGTATTGTGTATATTTAACTTTTGAGTCTTGTTTTATATCTATTTGTTGATATGGTGGTATCTGCAGGAAGGTGTTGTTGTAACTTCACCACTGAAACTTGAGCAGGAGAATTCTGTTGAACAAAAACAGGTTATTATTAAAAAATCGAGAAAAACTAAACGTGAAGAGCTTAAGGATTTAAACAACGGCTGCAGCGATGAGAATGTTGTGGTGAAAAAGAGTAGTCCAAAGAAGATCAAGATTTCTGAATCCGTTCATGAGACAGAAGTTACCAAGAAAAACAATGAGAATGCTGTTGTGAAAAAGAGCAGTCCAAAAAAGATCAAGATTTCTGAGTCTGTTCCTGTGACAGAAGTTACCAAGAAAATATTGGTAGAAGGAAAAAAGAAAAGTGAGAGAATGTGATTTTAAATGTTCCCTTGTGAGTGTTAGTACTACAGTTGAAAAGAGACTAACACATGAAAGTTTTGTGATGCAGAGACTACTGCTAAAGATATCAAGGAAAACAACGTAGCAGACAAAATCAAAAGAATCAAACCTGCTCTCAAAAAGAAAGAAGAGGATCAGGTTGAGGAGGTGAAACTACCTCAGGGCAATAGCTCAATTACTGTTTCTGGCATTGACTTGGCTCCTGAAGATGTTGGAAATGTATTTCAGTTTTTGGAGTTTTGCTCAGCTTTTGGGAAGGTATCCTCTATTCCTAAGCATAGTTTGATTTTTGATCTGTTCTTTAACATAGAAATTTTGAGTATGTAAAATGTTAACTAGCTCCTACCTTCTTCATATGACTTTTTTGATAGGCTCTTGATTTAAGGAAAGGGCAAGCTGAATGTGTGATTCGTGAAATGTTATCTGGGCGAAGTAGAAGGAGACAACAATACTCTACACTCACCCAGATGATAATCCAACTACTTACTGTGATATTAGAGGATAGAGGAGAAACGTAAGAATGATTTCCTTTAAAAGTTTTCTATTAGCTTCCCTTTCTGAGAATGAATATTTGATTGATTTCCATTTTTGGATAGCTCGGTTGGCCTGACGGCGACTGATGCTAGTTGGTTCACTGCAATTGGAGAATGTCTTTCAGAATCAGAAGTTCAGCTAGATGATTTCCCTCCTGAAATGTTTAAAAAAGGCATTTCTCAGTATGAGAAGTTGAATTCATCAAAAAGGCTTCAGCTTTTGAATTTCTTATGTGATGAGACGCTTGGCACAACGTAAGTATTAGTTATATTCATCTGTTGAATCAACTATTCTCTTTGATTTATGCTGCTCGAGGGCTTACATATTGTGATAAAATTTTCAGGGTTATGAGAAATTGCATTGATAGCCAAAATCTTGAATCTATTGAAAGGAAAAAGGAAGCTAAAGAAAAGATCAATGCAGCAAAAGATAAGGTAACTATAAAATTTACCAAGTCTACTGTCTTTACAATTTCACTTGAACAATACTTAATTCATTCTAAAACCTTTCTGTTGTAGGAGAAAGAACTAAAGCAGAAATTGCAAGATGAGTTGGCCCAAGCAGTAAAAGAGAAAAACGGGATTCCATTGTTGATAACAGAACATGATGCTATTGTCTCGCGAATAAATGCTGAAACCCAAGAAGTTTATTCTGAAATGCAAAACGCAATAAGCATGCTATCGAAAAGTACAAATCTAGACTCATTTGATTCTTTATGGTTCCTTGATCATGATTGGGCGATTCTGAAGTGGTGTATCGTGTTTGCAGAGAGTCAAGGAAGTGATGATGCTGTTAGAACCAACCCGGGCGAATTGGATGACAATGGTCGTATATTCTGGACATTGAAGTCTTACAGTGATGAGCAAAACATGTTGCTTCAAGGTGTGAAATATTTTACAAACTCTTTCTTTGTCTTCACAGTAGTAATATAGTAATTATAATCTCTTTCCTTTGTTTGTATGCAGATTTAGGAAGCTGGAATGAAGTATGTCCTCATGAAAAATGGTTCTCCTTCAGCTCTGAGCAAAAACCAGAGATCGAGAAATACATCTCTTTCATAAGGTGAATCATTTTATTTCTCTCTTAAGCTCAAGGAATTTATTAAGGGTACATTTTATGAAACTATTTAGAGGTTAAAACTGCTTGATTAAACTCAAATCACATCTATATTTATAAATCCTGCAACTAAAGGATCAGTATAAGTTATTCATCACTTGAAATTATACTTTGGAATTCCTGAGTGTTACAGTTAAACAATTACTTTGCATGGAACAGTATCTTGCTTTTCTTGAACTTTGATTGATGTTAATTTGTTCATGGGTTTGTATTTCCTGCTTCACATCTCATTTCTTCTTTCGAATATGTTTTGTGGAATGAATAATTGATGATTCACTGGAAAGTACATACTTTTGATATTTTCAGTGTTACAATTAATCAACTTCTTTGCATAGAACTAGTTCATGGGTACTAAACTTCGGTCTATGCTTAATTAGTTCATGGGGTTTAAATATTCGGCTGCATTTCAATGTTTCTTCCTATGTTTTGTAGGATGAAACGGCTTCGAGCACAAAGGAATGCAAATACTATTATTACTTAATGATTCTCTTTGGCTGTGAGGTGAGCACATAAGAACATGATTCTGCTAGGCGAAAAGCGGAAGAGGTAAAAGGCTGACTCAAAACTCTTAAACATGTGATTTTGAATCACATTGTGTATTGATTTATATGAACACCCCATAAAGCTCTGTTTGTATGATATGTTCATTACTTCATTCGGATTCCCTAAATTATTAAACAATCTTGATAGTTATGATAAGCTTTTAACCCTCCAGTAACCACCGTCTTACCTCAGAGTCATACCATCTGAACTCAGTGCCAATATAACATCAGTTGAAAAGATAGACAGCAATAGACAAAGACTTATTCATCATGGTTGCATAAACGTAAACACCAAACATTTCATCAAACAGTAGCAACAAGAACCTTTTGTAAAGCACATGTTCCAGGGACCGTGAGAACATGATCAAACCACTCGACTTTTCCCCAAATTCCACGATTTTTGCGCCTTTCGAGCGTAATCACTGCACACCAGATCTTCTTCTTATCGCCACCCCAACTATAAGTCAAATGCTCTTCCTCCCACTCCCACAAAACCGCCATCTTTCCACCATAATTAGCCAATCTAACATGATGAGTAGGAGTCCCAGGTAGTACCAAACCCTCCATTCTTCTCCACCGGCTTACTTCAGTGTCATACCATTTGAACTCAATGCCATAAAATAATTTGTCAACAGAGTACAAAACGTTCTCTATCTCACAATAAGCATTTGAATCCGTATAATCACACATAATCACTTGGTGCCATTTACCTTCTTTGGGGTTGTAAGCAACCACCAGGTCATCCACTCCGTTTGTGTTCCCCACGTGCCACTTTTCGTCAATACATAGGATTTTGAAGTTGTATCTTTTTCCGTTGTAAGGGCTTGGCACATGATCCCAAACTTGTGTTTTTGTGTCGTACACCTCGAAAGTGTCCTTTAAGGATTTAGAATCTTCATCTTCGCAGCTTCCAACCACATAAATCTTTCCATCAAGGACGCCAGCAGAAGCTGTAAACATCTCCACTGGAGAGCTTGGAGCCTCGCTCCACGTATGAGACATGCAATCAAATTTAGAGAGGCTACTAGAGGAAGTTGGGTTGGATCCGCCAATGTTGTAGATATTAGAACCAACTGCCACGAGACTCGAAGATTGCAAAGGAGGAGGATGAGCAATTGAGACTTTAGCCAAAACATATCCACTTGGCTTTGGCTTCTTCTTCATATTACTTGTGTCAGACGTTAGGGCTTGATCAGGTTTCCGACAGAGAGTAAACCAGCTAGGGTTCTCACGAGATTGTAATCCACTTGGCTTCTTCTTCTTATTACTTGTGTCGCACGTTAGGGCTTGATCAGGTTTCCGACAGAGAGTAAACCAGCTAGGGTTCTCACGAGATTGTAACCTTAAGCACACATAAGGACAACTCTCGGTGCGGTCCAAGAGTGACCGGGTCTTGTAAAGGTCCGGTGAAGCTAGGAGTGATCGAAAGCTCTTGGAGACAAGTGAGAGAGTCGGATAGTACAATATTGAGACGCGTGCGACACAATTCATTAGCAAGTCATCGGGAAGTGACAGAATTGAGTTTGATTCCGGCGCCGGGGACGTCATTGACGGAATCGAAGATACTAAATCACCGTTGATGGTTTCTTTTCGAAAGGAGGAGAAAACAATTTTAGGGTTTGGAGTTTAAATATACAGAGGGATTAAAAACAGACTCATCATACCATTTGGTTAATGTGAGAACCGGTTAAATTTTGATAATGTTTGGATTAATCATTGGTTAAAAAATTGCTTGAATCTTAATTATTTTGAATCGCATTATATTTGTTTATACTCTGTTTATAACTTTATAAACATTATCAAGAATAAATAATGCTTAACTCAAACATGATCAAAACTTTAACCGGTTCTCACCTTAACCGAAGACATAGTGCCGGTTTAATCCCGTTGTATATTTATAGTCCAAACCCTAAATTTGTTCTCCGTTGCATCGCGGCGATTTCTTTTAGATTCCGTCAATGTCGACGTCCTCGGAAAAGCTATCGTCCCAGTGATTTGCTATTAAACTGTGTCGCCCGTGTCTCAAGATTATATTATCCGACTCTCTCCCTTGTCTCCAAGAGCTTTAGATCACTCCTAGCTTCGCCGCAACTTTACAAAGCCCGGTCACTCTTGGACCGCACCGAGAGTTGTCTATATGTATGCTTAGAGTTGGATTCATTTGAGAACCCTAGCTGGTTTGCTCTCTGTCGGAAACCTGATAAACCCCTAACGTATGACACAAGTAATAAGGAGAAGAAGTCAAGTGTATATGTTTTGGCTAAAGTCCCAGGTCCTCATTCTCCTCCTATGGATTGTGGTGGATCCAGATCATCTACCTGCGAGATACCAATGAACCTAAATGGGATTGTTATTGTGAGATAGAGAACGTTGAGTACATATTACAAAACACATGTTATAACCATGCGTTAGGAGGGTATGGCGTTGAGTTCATATGGCATGGTACTAAGGTAATTAGACTTAGAGTGTGGATAGAATTGGAGGGTTTGGTAGGACTACCTAGGTTCTCTCTTTATGATTGTGTTGGATTGGCTAATTATGGTGGAAGGATATACATTTTATGCTTGGTGACAATAAGAAGATGATCACCTCAAATCAGGATATAAAGAGAAATACAAAAACGTGGAAACAAGCTATTCACACACTAACCGAGAATATAAATAGAATGCCATGGAGATGGATCTGAACTCTTTGAAGATTGCCAGCAAGAATACAAAGATTAAAAAAAGTCAAATCAAACAAGTGAGAGCAACGCCAAGATAGGTGAAGGAGACAAGATGAAGTAGTAGTCGAGCCATAAAGAGAAGATCCTATGATCACTTTGTACAAAAAACATATTTTCTCTATTTCATAAAAGTGTCATTTTGACATAATTCACACAAATTAATATACATACATGCTTATATTTAATAAGTGTTTAACAATTTAATTAGTTTGAAATTAATGGTAAAATTAGGAAATTCAGTATTAAAAATGCATGTCAAATGACACTCTTTGTGAAACAAAAATAAAAATCTAGAATTGACATTCTTTGTGAAACTTCAGGAGTATTAGTGATCTTGTCAACATGATTTATCAAAGAAATCAAATTATGCAATTCCAATAAAATGCAATTGTTTTACCTCAAACTATGATCTCGAGGAAATCCGTAATCATGATCTCCTTTTGCATCTCCGTAAGAGTCTTGTGCTTCCCAAAACGGAACACCTTTGCAGTCTATCCCATATCCAGTTATAAGAAAGAAATGACATTTGTTCTCTCTTTCATTGATTGGTAAGGAACTCTACCAACAACATTTTCGTAATCATCTGTGATAATTAATCTTGCAGTAATATGAGACTTTTTCAGAAATTCGTGCAGTTTTTTTTCAAAAAATTATCATCTTATTTTTCAGATATTTCTTGTAGTGTTGTCAGCATGATTTCTAACTGATATTACACCGCTTCCTGCAGCGAAATATCAAAGGATTCTCATGTTCTAAGACCATGCCAATCTTTTTTTAAGTAGTTTACCCACATCATCAACATCTTTAAGAGAAAAAATAGAATCAAAATTCTCTCTAGACATAATATCTAAAACCTCTTGGATAGATAGATGAAAATCCTTTATGTATATGTTTCTAAGGAACGTAAGTTCAGCTTGGATTTTAGTTTTAAGAAAAAGGTTATGCTAGGATCACTTCATTGTACGTACAATGCAACAAATGATTGGGCTGAAGCCCATGAGTTGTTTGAGACGAGTTGATGTGAGCTTTCTAGTGGGAGGAGTCTAAAAGTGGACAATTGGTTTGCTTCGACCTCATAGTCCATTCCTTGCTCCGTGAGATTCACCCCTTTTGTGCTTAACCCATCAATCTGAATTGATGCATCACATGAAGTGATATATACACATTAACTAGCACTAGGGATTTGAAAATAGGTTAAAAACCCCAACCTCGTCCGAACCAGCCAATATAGATCATGGAACTTCAATTCTTAACTTATGTTGCCATTTGTGTCAAACCTCAATTTATGTGAAACTTACAATAGGATATAAAAAATTTATAAATAATAACCCATATTAAACTAACGAGTACAGCTGAAATTTAAATTCAATAGACGTCTCTATATATCAAAATGTATATATATATAAAATTGTGAGAAAAGGTCTCTTCTAGTTTTTATTTATTTATTATTCTGTTAAACTTTAGTTTTTGTAATAGTGTAGACAAATACAAGGATGTAACATAAAGAGACAAGACATATCAAGGTTACCCAAGTCATTCCATATGCTGGTGGGTATCCATATTTGTTCATGTGATGCTATCAAAAACCCATAAAATTTGCCCTCGCACAAATAAAAAAGTTTTCTATGATTTCGATTCTTTGACTCTTTCATTTTCATGTGATACCTACTTTTATTTTTGTCTCACATTAACAGAAGATAAACGATATGTCGACTCATCTATGTCCATGGCTCCATGCATATAAAAACGTCACATACTCTTTGTATGTTTGCCATTGCTACTACTGTTTGATGAATTTGTCACAATTAGTACGTAATATGAATATATGATGACTGACCTCTTCTCTTGTTTCACTTTCTTAGTCTTTTGATGTCTACAAACTGAAAATACAATATCATAATAAGAATTATGGTCGCCATGTTGTAATCCAATCCGTCAAACTTAATTTCCACATTGTTAGAGATATCTTTTCTTACAATCTTACTTCATAAGAACATGATTCTAATCATAAAGTGGAGATGTAAAAGGCTGAGTCAAAACCCTTTGACATGTGAATTAAAAAGGCTGGCTCATAATCTCTGTTTGTAAAGTTCGAATTCTCTAAAATATGAAACAATCTTGATAGTTTGTGACTTCTCAATTTTGTATTGTAAAAAAGTAGGTATATGCTTATCAATCAATAGATGATATCAAATAAATTAGAAGTAAAACAACAGGTCCAAGCCTTGTGACGAATTCATCAAACAGTAGGAGCAAGAACCTTGATGAATTTGTATTTCCAAGGGACTGTAAGCACATGATCAAACCATTCAACTTCCCCCCAAATTTCGCAATTTTCGCGTATTTCAAGCGCAATCACGGCACACCAAATCATCTTCTTTCGGCCAGGCATAAACTCGTCCCACAAAACCGCCATCTTTCCACCGTAATCAGCCAATCTAGCACAAGCATCGTGAAGATGGAACTTAAGTAATCCTAATACACCTTTCAATTGCCTCCACACTCTAACCTCATTGTCATACCATTTGAACTCTCCTTTTGAAACAGAGTATAAAACATTACCAATTTTGCAAGAAGAATCTCTTAAAAAATGATAATGTTCTTTGTTTGGTTTAACCTCGTCCCATCTACTTTCCCTGGAACTGTAAGTATCCACTACACCTGTTTTACTCACCCGGTGCAACTCATCGCCAAAACATATGATTTTTTTGTAAGTACAGTGTGTAGTCTCGGTACCAAGGATTGGCAGGGGATCCCAAGTTAGTGTTTTTGTGTCAAACACATAAAACTTATTGGGAAAGCCATCTTTGCAGATTCCTAATACAAATATCTTTCTACCAATAACGCTTACAGAAACTGTAAATAGCTCCTCTGGCAAGCTTGGCCCCTCGCGCCATGTATTAGACTGACAATCCAAAATCGATACCCTAGAGGAAGGCGATACAGATCCGCCGACGATATAGATATTAGAACCAACCGCCACGAGATTCGAATGATCCATAGGAGGAGAATGAGGAATTGGAACCGTAGCCAAAGAATACCCACTTGACTTCTTATTATCATTACTTGTGTCACACGTTAGGGTTTGATTAGGTTTCCGGTACAGAGTAAACCACTTAGGGTCTTCATCAAGAGGATGGAGCTGTAAACACACGTAAAGACAACTCTCCGTGCAGCTGGAGAGTGACCGTTCCTTGTAAATCTCTGGTGAAGCTACGAAAGATCGAATGCTCTTGGAGACGAAGGAGAGAGTCGTCGGATAATACAATCTTGACACCCGCGCCACGCAGCTCAATATCAAATCATCTGAAAGTGTCGGATTTGAGTTTGATTGCCGTGTCTTGTACGCCTTCTTCTTTCCCTGAGACGACGACATTGACAGAAGCTATCTATCTAAGGAATAAGATTTACTTCTCCAACTTACATATATATACGCGGCGTTACAACCGCCTCACGCCTTTTTTTGGTTAAGATGTAAACCGAACCAAAATCCCAATTTGATTTTGATTGTTGACCGGTTTTTGTAAACCGAATTTAACCAATACTTTCACCTCAGCCTCACATTATTACTCTCACTCACAAAGATACAGAGAGGGAGAGAAGAGAAGAAGAGAGGAAGAGAAGATGGGATCGATATCGGCAGCTCCGGGAACCACCGTGTTATTCTCCAGTTTCCGTCGCCGGATTCTTAGCGACCGTCGCCATGAGAATCTATCTGTGTTTTCGTCTTCACAACCGTCTCTGATGCCACGGCAGAGATGGCTCTATGTACCGGAGACGAGGTTGAGAAGAGAGGTTTTAAAGCTCGATTTTACTGCGAGAGCTGCGGATTCCACGAGCTCGTCTCCTTCTGTAGCTTCTGGTGATAGAACCTTAATACCTGATGAGGAGTTTACTCTAGCCAAGGTTTATATATTGGTTTCGATTTTTTCAATTAAAGAGTTTCTTCGAATTCAATTATGATTAAGTGTTCCTGCAACGATCATTGCCTTGTACAAATTGTGTTAGGTCGATTCGATTATTTGTGGTTTGAAATTGAGAATTGGGAAGGATTTGATGTATGCAATTCATAGATTCTGATGAAAGTTCAATGAAACTTGTCTCAATTGCTATCATTGTTGTTTTGTTACTGTTAAAACCTCAGGAGAATGATATAATATATGGTTTCTTGTTACTAGTTTGGTTTAACATTACTAAAAGTGGTATAATATGTGTGTTTGGAACAATTTTTCACACTGAAAAGTTTTCAATCTGTTTTGGATTGCAGATTTCATTTGGTGTTATTGGGCTAGGTCTCGGGGTTTCGCTACTGTCGTGAGTTTTTTCATACCTTTCTTTGTTGCTATAGAGGTTTATATACGAGGTTTTTTTTCATAATGGATGTGTTAAAATCCTACAGGTATGGTTTTGGAGCCTATTTCAATATCCTTCCTGGATCTGAGTGGTCTGCTATAATGCTAACATATGGATTTCCCCTTGCTATTATTGGAATGGCTCTCAAGGTATTCATTCCATCTCTTTACGTTCTTCAGTTGTGTTTAGCACTCTAATGTCCCTGAGAAAGTGGAATATTTTAGATAGCTGTAACTTTGTCGAGGAATTTGACTTGTGTATTTGAGTTGTTCATTTCTTTCTTTGGCTTTTCGGAATGCCTAATTGTTTTAGTCCCTGAGTATTGGTTTTGCTTCTTTTGCAGTATGCAGAACTCAAACCAGTTCCTTGCTTGAGCTACTCGGATGCGGTGAAGCTTAGAGAAAGCTGTTCTACTCCTATTTTAACGCAGGTACTTAGTAGTTCTGGTTAGCCTCGGTACTTACCGGAGTAACTTCACTCTGATTATAGATAATTTTTCATCCCTTCCCTATTACATAAATTTTATAAGCCATATATATGTTTTTGATTAGAGTAAGGGATGTTAATAGTTTTTGGCATTAGTATTTGGAAATTCAATCTAAATGCTAGCTTGGTTTCAATGTAATATGTTCACTTGCTTACAAAAAAGTTCAGTTTAGTTTTTCCATTTGCCTGTATCACATGAGATTGTAGTCTTTTTCAGTGAAAATAGGATTTAAAACTTACTTCTCATATTTTTAACTATGTCGGGCTACTTCTTTCCTTAATTAGGTTAGAAATGATGTCACGAGATACCGTTATGGAGATGAACAACATTTGGAAGAAGCACTGAAACGGATCTTTCAATATGGACTGGTAAGCTATTTTTTATGGAAACAAAATGAAGCACAACATGCTTTTATACTTCTGCTTTAACACCCCTTTCTCTCGACTGTCTGGTATAAGGGCGGAGGAATCCCAAGGCGTAGTGCACCTATCTTGCAATTGATAAGGGAAGAGGTAAAAAAATTTTATCTTGTGCGTGACTTTACATCATATTATGAGACAGACCAGATCATTTTAGATAACTCGTGTCCGTAGGTCCTGACTGATGGTCGTTACTGCCTGGTCCTTGTATTTGAGGCCAAAGCTCTGACGTTGGCAGATTTTGAAAAAAGACAGGTAAGAGTTTAGATTCAAAAACTAACAAACCTAATCTGCTTAGCGTGTAAGAAATTAAAATAGCTTTGGTTTCATCAAATGTAGTATCTGTGAAGTAGAAAAAAAAAACATTAAGCTGAAACTGAGCATAAAACTATTGTTTTAATAGGCGAAATTCACTTCCTTCTTTGGACCAAACATCACTGCAGAAGTTGGTAAGTAGTTTAGCCATTCATGTTTTTTGAAATGTTTGTTCTCGGTTCTTAAATTGTCTTACGTTGTTATGCTTTTGAAGGTAAAGGAGAAAGTGAGAATCTCTATGAAGTAAGACTGATTTCCAACGAATCCACCAACTCTGTATCTTCTACCTCATGAAAATATAAGACAATCACGTATAGGTCGTGACGTTTTGGTCAATGTTATTTTGGTCTTGTATATCAAATTATATATAATCATCCTATGTATAAAAAGTTCATACTTACAGCAATTACCCTTACCTAACGTAACGTCTGCGAGAATTGTTAAAAATTTCGTCGTTACGAACTCGGTTACATGGTCTATGCCTGATCAGATTATATAGCCCTGGGAATAGTACCCGACCCGAAAATACCGAACAGACCCGAACCGAGATTTTTGGTTTCGGTTAACCAGAGATAACCGACCAGAAGGATTAATAAATTCCAGTCGGTTACCGGTTCGGATCGGTTCGGTTCGACCTGATTTACCTGAATTACCAGTATTACCCAAAGTTAACCGAAATAACCGACCCGATATAACCGAAATTAACCAAAATTACCCCCACTTAATCGAGATTTTTGATCCGATTTTACTAATCTAACCGAAAATCTTAAACATTCGGTTCATTTCGGTAAGCAAAAAAATAACCAAAAACCCTGATACCCGAACCGATCCGACCCGTTATGTAATTCGGTTATTTTCGGAAACGTTTTTCAAATTCCGAACTATATCTGAGATTCTGAGTACCCGAATGATCCGACCCGACCCGACCCGAATTCGCAGGCCTGAGATTATATATCTGCCATTCTCCGCGTTCCCACATCATATGATTTTCATGAAGTTAAATGGGCTTTAAAGTATGTCAGAGTTATGGGCCTTGGGCTTTCAGCTTTACTTGAATCATTCTATTAGAGTCCATAATTAATTAATTACTTTCTTCTTTCTCCGATTTTGCTTTTTGCTTGCTTGCCCAGAAAGTCGCCGAGAAAGTTAGAAGTAGAACGGCGGAGGAAAAGAGCAAGAGGAAAGAAAGAAAAAAATGGAATCGCAGAAGAAGATAGCGCATGAGATCGGAGGTATGAAGAACGATGCTCTACGCTTTGGTCTTCACGGCGTTAAGAGCGATATCATTGGATCTCATCCTCTCGAATCAGCTTACGAATCTGTAAGTAATTAACATTGATGAAAGTGAAAAAAATTAGGCTAAACAACGGGAATTAGTGTGTTTGATTAGCTTCGCTTCCTCTATATTCAGATTTCGTTGATTCAAGAATTTTGAGAGAATTGGGATTTTACTGGGTTTCTGAACTTAGGGTTTGTTTTGGTTTCAGGGAAAGCAATCACAAGAAGAAATGAAGAGGAAAGTGATTACACATACATATGGAGCTGCTCTTCCTTTGAAGATGGATTTTGATAGGCAAATCCTTTCTAGGTATGGATTTTGATAGGCAAATCCTTTCTAGGTATGGATTTGGATTTATCATTTTAAGATGAAATCCTCTGAATTACTCTGATTATTAGATATGAGTTATGTATTGCGAATCTTCTTTAGGTTCTTCTATAGATTACTCTTAAGATATTGATATATGCTTTCTTAGTGCTATCAATCTATATTGGATTATATCAATTGCTGTTCTGAAGTTTTGAAATATTGTAAGAAAAATATGTGTAGACGAATCATTACAATGGTTATTATATCGGAACTCGGACTCATAAACCGCAGAGTGGGATACTCTTTTAGATTTGAAGATTATATTCACATAGAGCAGCCTCAGCTTACTTTGGTTAAGTGAATATTTATTGTATATCTTTTTCTTTGGAGTATTCAGATTTCAGAGACCTCCTGGAGCAATTCCTTCTTCAATGCTTGGCCTTGAAGTCTACACGGGAGCTATAGATGCTTTTGGTTTTGAGGATTACTTGAATGGTAATTGTTCTATCATGGCTCTATTCCATTTTCTTGTGCCTTTCAGCTTCATTTACTGGTTAGATTGTTCTACACCTACACACCAGTAGAGAAGAAGTGTTCAACTTGTTTATTTTCTTAGTGTTCATCGTTGTTTCTCCGGTTGTTCTGATAATAGTATCTTCTTAATCCGCAGATCCTCGTGAATCCGAGACGCTCAAACCTGTAGATTTTCACCACGGGATGGAAGTTCGGCTCGGTCTATCCAAAGGCCCAGCTTCCCCAAGCTTCATGTAGAGAGGGAGAGTCAAAACAATGTTTTAGTCAGTCACACCATCAAAGTACTTTCATCTTCAGGGTCGCATACATATGCTTCAAAATCCTCAATCTTAGTAAGATCATGTTATGAATTCCCAATTATCTTAAAAGCCTAAGAAAATGTGGTTCAGTTTCATTTTTTTTTCATTTAAGCTATGGTTTGTTTATGTTGCTGACACCAAACTTTGGATTCTTAGATTTTGTTCCATTAAATAAATTGCTAATTGCTAATGGATTAATACTAAAACAAACAAAAACAAAAGTAAGACTTCAGTGACTGAGACTGACAACATCGGATTAATCTGAAAATAAATAAATATTATCACGTAATTTAATGAAGAAATAAAATATAATTAAAAAACCCTATTCTCCGTTTTATTCGTCTGGAGAAAATAAAATAAAAATTCGATCCCCAAATCCAAATTTAATAATTCCGAATTCTTCACCGAGAAATTTCATAGTTTCTTCTCCGACGCGATGGAGTCTCGACGGAACCCTCGCGCCGTAGTCGACCCAAAGGTCCGGCAAGTTGGTTTCTTCACATCATCTCAACCCGATTCTTCTTCTTCTCAACTTCAACAACCCGACCCGATCTCCGCATCCGCTTCTTCTCCTCCAGTTTCCACCATTTCTCCTTCCGGCAACTCACTCTCCCCAGTCATGATTCCTCCTCCTCGTCACAATTCCTCTGATGCCTTCCCTCTTCGAAACGCCGTCGTTGCGTCAGCCGTTTCTCCGTCTTCGTTTTCTTACTCCAGCCGCCGCGATTTCCCTGACGGATCAACGACGGCGTCTCCTGGACGCCATTCTAGGGGTAGTTTCGTAAAATCTTCTGTTCCTGTTGCTTCTTCGCTTCCTGGTATTGGGATGGATTCTATGGCCGCGGCTAAATCTAGTAGTGTTCCTGCTAGTGGCTTGACCACTGTCTCCGTCGTTACCATGCCTCCTGGACTTTCTGGTACTGTCACTATAATCTTCGAATCGTAATTTTGATTAGATTTTGCTTTGTTACGAGTGACTGAGTTTGAAAATTCTTGATTGATTTGCGAATTGGTTCTTTAGGATAATGAAGGCTAATGGAATCACAATGTTGTTCTTGTAATTAATTGCAGAGAAGGCTAGTGGAATGGAGGTGGAGAGTGACCATAAGAAGAATTCTAAGCCATTGAAAGAGAAAACCACAAAAGCTGAGAGGCGAGCTATTCAAGAAGCTCAAAGAGCTGCTAAAGCAGCTGCAAAAGGTGCATTTTTTTTTAATTAATACCAATGTGTGATTTTATCGCCAAGAATGTTTCATCAGCTTAGTTCAGGGATGTTTTTAGCATTGCTTTTAGTCCTTCATTGAATGGAATAGCTGGGTGCTCTGTTGTGCATTTTGCAATATCTTGATCAGTTTGTGTAATACTGTGCTATATTAGTTGATGGTGGGAAGGGACCAGCAGTGACCTCAGCCTCGGTGGCTTCAACCAGTGCTAAAGCTGCTAGACCAGCAAAGCCTACTTCTCAGAAGAATGATGTTGCTGTAGCTGCTGGAGCAGCTGAGAAGAAGGGTGGTCCATCTGAGAAAGATAGAAAGAAAGATGCTCCTCATCCCCGCATGCAGTATGATGATGAGAGTAGAGTCGTGAAGGCCAAAAGACGTGCTGTTGTAAAACAGACCGAGGCTAAAAACAGGGTTGAGTTATTTAGGCATTTGCCTCAGTATGAGCATGGCACTCAACTTCCTGATCTCGAGACCAAGTTCTTCCAGCTTGACCCTATGCATCCTGCTGTGTACAAGGTATTTCATTTCTCTTGAATTCATTTGGTGGGTGCTTGTAATATACTATTACTTCTCTTTGTTAAAAACAAGGAACCGTTTGTTCGAATTAGTGGTTGCTATTACTTCTTTAAGATAAATGTTACTTGTGTTCTGAATGAGTATTAGTTATTGTGGTTATCAGGTTGGTCTTCAATATCTTTCTGGGGATATCTCTGGTGGTAATGCCAGGTGTATTGCGATGCTCCACGCATTCCAAGAGGTTGTCAAAGATTATTCGACACCGCCTGAGAAGAATCTTAACAGGGACATGACTGCTAAAATAAGTAGCTACGTCTCTTTCCTCATAGAATGCCGTCCGCTTTCGATCAGCATGGGAAATGCAATCCGATTTGTGAAAAACAGGATTGCAAAGCTGCCTATAACACTTTCTGAATCTGAAGCAAAAGCTGCTCTTCAGTCAGATATTGAACGGTTCATTAACGATAAGATCATAGGGGCAGATACGGTGATAGTCAAACACGCTGTTTCGAAAATAAGAGATGGTGATGTCCTTCTGACCTACGGATCTCCCACTGCTGTTGAGATGGTATTATTACATGCACATGAACTCAGGAAAAAGTTTCGGGTCTTGGTGGTGGATTCTCGCCCAAAGCTTGAAGGGCAGCTACTGCTTCGTAGATTGATCAAACGAGGCATTAACTGTACATACACTCATATAAATGCCATTTCATATATCATGCATGAAGTCACCAAAGTGTTTCTGGGCGCCTCATCAGTTTTATCTAACGGAACTGTTTACTCAAGGGTTGGGACTGCTTGTGTTGCAATGGTTGCAAGTGCATTTCGTGTTCCTGTGCTTGTATGTTGCGAAGCATACAAGTTCCATGAGAGGGTGCAATTGGATTCAATATGCTCCAATGAGCTTGGTATGCATTATCTTCTCTCTATAACATATCTCACACCGCCTCTGCTTTGTTTTACCTTACATTGAATTTCTTGCTTTTTCACCTTTAGGTGATCCAAATGCTATTTCAAAAGTTCATGGAAGAGAAGACATAAACTACTTAGATGGCTTGACCAACAACGCAAACCTGCAGTTTTTGAACTTGATGTAAGCTTGTGTGATCGGAGAAGTGAAACTATGTTCTTGCTTATACTATTCTTCTCTGTCACTAAACCCGTTTGTGATTTTCTTAATGACAGGTATGATGCTACACCTTCAGATTACATTTCCATGATAATCACAGATTATGGCATGGTAAGATTGATAGATAATTCATGCGACATAGTTTCTCCATTCATTCAAAATCTCAAATCATCGAACACTGACCATGTTTTCTTTCTCAGGTACCACCCACAAGTGTGCCTGTCATCGTGAGAGAATATCAGAAAGAACATTTGCTTGTCTAAGCAAAGCTCATTTTTTTGCAAAAGCTCTTCTTCTTCAACCCCTTCCTCTAGCTCAGGCTCTTCTAGTCACAACCCGCATAGAATAACTACCGGCACTGCCTCCCTCATCCGCTTCTTTTCCTGAGTACCGGGTTCATTTTTTTTGCCTTTGACATGTTTTTAGAAACTTTTGACTCTGTGAAGAGTGCGATTCATCATCCGCCTCTCCGGAAAGATTTTATCGATATCGGTGATGTTTTTCTTTTGTATGTGATGTATGAGTGAGGCTTCTCTTATTCTCCCTTCTCATGGAGATTGATACAAATCTTTCTCAGAGTTTATGCCAATTGTTTTTTTTTGGTTTTGTTCTCATGTTTTGCTTGTAAATAGGGATATGCACTGCCGTAAAATCACTCAGAAAAAACTCAGTTACACAAATCGTCTCTAAAAGGAACATATGTTCTGATAGTCCAAATGTTAAAAGAGATCTTTTTGAGGCTTCACTCTATTGTGTGAGAACTTGATCTTTGCCATTGACCGGAGTAACCACAGCGAGGATCACAAAACCGCCAAGAACAAGAACGAGAACGCCCATTGTGTTGACTATCATTGCCTCTGTGGAATACCGAGTTATCACCTGATTCACTTGCAGGAACGTCAACTTCTCAAGAATCCCTGTGGTTACAGTCACCAAGGCCAATGCATATATGTAAATCCCTAAGAACACATGCCATGGCATCAAGCTGACTCGGCTATTTCTTGAACCGCCCGGGTACCAATAAGTCACAAACCCTGCTGCCCACTGTTTGTAATCATAGCTTTAAGTCCTTGGTTAAACTATTCGATTAATGAAGATTGTTGTTAATAAGAGAAGAGATATTGTACCTGGAAGGCAAAAAGAAAGAGGCAAGCAAGGCCGAGCCATGAATGGAGACTGTAGAAATTTTCGATCCCTTTGTCAATATGGAACTTAAGAGCCGCCCATACTCCGATTAGGCTTAGAATAAATGCTGAGAATTGCAGTGTAAGATGAACCAATTTCTTCAAGTTCTTTGTACCTTGAACTGACTTGTACGCTAACATTGCTGCATAATTTCAATGTACCCCAAAATATTAGAAACCAAAAAAAAAAAACTGAAAAGACCATAACATTTCCATGGTCTCTCTGAAGAACTAAAAATACAGTAATTAAACAAGAAAGCTAATACTATGAATCCTAAACCGACATATGTATTCAAATGTTAGAAATGGAAACTCGAAGAACATAACGTTCCAGTGAAGAATACGTTCATCGAACATGAAAACCGATACAATGAATACGAAACCTCTTGACATTAGAATGAGTCCCCAGTCACTGCAATGAATGAAACATACTACAAATTTCAAATCTAAACAATAAAGTCAAGACCCTAAACTCCTATAAACTCTTACAAAACATCCTCAAGAAAGAAACACAAATCAATGTCAACGTGATAATAACTAACAAGCATATCTAAGGCAATAAAAAACAATGTGAAGGAGACTGTTTGCTCACCTTCACCATTGAAGAGTACGAGTCCAATCACCATCATCACTGGATGAACCTACAGCACAAACAAAGATATCTAACATCATCAGATACATCTTTGGATAGACAACGTTACACACAAAAACAAAGTATAACACAAATTTCAATATCTCCAAAAAAAAATGTGAATTTCAGACACTGAGACACAACAAATGAACTTTTCATCCAATCTAAACTTAAATACAAGAAATCGAAAGAGAGGGATATATACATTAAAGATGTGATCTTTGTTATCGGAAGAAAGAGCTAAGCCTCCTCTGTAATGAACAGTCCATGTCAGAACCATAGCCGCGATGATGAAACCCAAAACCCTCACTACCAGAAAGATCGGGAACCCACCAAGCACCGGCACCGCCATACTTTTCCGGCGATCAAAGGAAGAGACTTTCGGGGATTTATGGATGAAAATACCCAATTTTTAGATCGGCGATGCGGAGAAAATACAATTACTCGACTTTGAGTTTGAGGTCAACTAACCAAACCATACTGATTTGCCATAAACATTATAATTGCTTTTATTTTTGGTTTAATTAGATACTTTCCTTTTTTTTTTAAATCAATAATTATAAAATATTTTGCTATTTTCCTTTCACACTACTGTATGATATTTTATTATAAGATTTTTGCAGAAATTAAATTATTTTAAAACTAAATAGAAAAATATATTTTCATGTTGTAACTGCATATCTATTGATCACATTTATCAAATATAAATCATTTCATAACTACATAAGAAATTACGCTTTGTACTATAGTTTGCAATCAATGATTGTTCAAATCCATACAAATACAAGTGACGTTTTTGCAGTCCTTAATTTTGTTTTGGTTGATTCTGAATTTTGAATTTTGAATTTTTTTCATTCCAAAATTTTTTCCTAAGTACATAACCTAAGGAATATTACATGGCATATTCCTTTCTTCACACTTATTATACATACTTTACTTCACACCATTACTCACATCATTACTTTTACTTCACACATCAATACTTTACTTGATACTTCACTTCATGTCTTTATTTATTTCACATCAATACTTTGCTTGATTCTCTGCTCCATTTATATGTGCGCTTCTAAGTTGAATAAGTGAAATTCTCAAATTCACTAATTTGCAATTTATTGTTTTGATTATTTTCTTTCATCTTTCAGTAAACTATTTTATCACGTTAAATATCTACAAAACAAAATAGGATGTCTTTGAGATATATACAACATCAAAGTTCCACAGCAGAGCAAAATAAATATATTTATTAGATTTACTTTCAATATTGCATTTATTTGATTCTTGTCCGGATGGAGTCATTATGATATAGATTGAGGATTTTGTAAGGAAGTTACAAGATTGAAAATCAGAAGCTTTTGTATAGGTCTGAAATTTCAATGCAAGACTGCAAGCTTAATTTGCTTAACACTTTACTTCAAGCTTTGCTAAAACCTACACCTATCAATAGTAAGTTTAATAAATCAATGGACTGATGTAAACATTATAATTAATTTTGTTCTTGAAGATAAAATAATAATATAATATTCACAAATACTAGTTTTGCAAATTTTGAGAGTGTTAACTTTGGAAAAAAATTTAGATTAGTGCTATTTTATGATATTTCTCTAAAATATATATACTAGTATTTCAAAGAAATTGATTAACATAATATAAAATCTAATATGGAACTATCAAAAAATATTTTGGATAGTAAAATATTTAATTATCAAAAAAGATTTGTGTTCTTTTTTTTTCTGGTAAACGGGAGGAGACGATAATCTCCATAATTTATTTATAGAAAATAAATGAATTACCATCGAACATTACGTAAGAATGCAGTTTTGGGGAATGCAATACAATTTTTATTAAAAAAAAAAAAGAGATTTTGTGGTAAAAAATAACATGTGAGATTTGTGGTGGAAAATAATAGATTTTTTTTGAAAATTTTTATGTACAAAAAATGATTCGAACAATATTAACATTGGAGGAACAAAAGATAGAAATAATAACAAAGATAATATGAACAAAGTAATTTGTTAAGCTTACATTGTAAGTTCATTTGAATATAGAAAAATAAGTTAATTAAACGATTTGTTATATTTTTTCTCTTTATCACACAAATACTACATCAACTAGTATACACATAAAAGCGTGTTATACAAATGCACTTATCTGCTCAATATTACAAATATAATAAAACATAACAAAACTTTTAGATATTTTTAGCCGGATATACATTAAGAGCATCTCCAACCCAAGGTTATTAGCTGAGTTCCGAGCTTAAAACATATTAAAAATAAATAAAAAATAAATAAAATGATAAAGGTGGGTTGTTAATGAAGAGTTTTAAGGATAGGTTCGTGTTAGATGTGCACATTATTATTATGGTGTGTCATAGTATTACTGGTTGTGAATTGTTGGGCAAAAAAATAAAATTGAATGCACTTCTGTCTCTCTCTCGCTTCTCTCTTTTTTCTTTCTTAACTTTAATTAATATTAGGTAATAAAAATTTATTAACAACTCTCTTTACGAGTATGTTGTTGGAGATGGTCTAAGAAGACGAGTGTTCTTTGTTCTTTCAAATGCACAAATTAAACTTAACTTATGTTCTATATGAATACAAGTTTAAAATCTTATAATTTCATAAAACAAACTTGGTGTCATTATGAATACCTATTGTTGATACATACCAATCCAATCCTAAATCTTATATTTATTTTTTTTTCATTTAAAATAATAAATATAATTCTTTAATGAACTACAAAAATGTGTGTATTATAAAAATAGAAATTTCTTTTTATTTTATTTAACCACAAATATTTAAATTTTTGGGATGGTGGCATAACCCAATCTAAGATATTCAAAGAATTTAGACCTCTACTCAGTTGATTTGATAAATTTCTACAAGAAACATAGCAAAACATGATGGAGATTTATATCAATCTGTTAGATTCACCAAGCGATAAGCAAAGATAAGTTGCATATATAACAGTAGATAGTAGCTATAGGTCATACAAGAAGCAAAATCTTCTCTAAAAGTCAGAGAAGCCAAAACTTTTACTATAGTCTTTGCTAAAACGTTAATTTCACTCAACCCGTGAGTTCATCGTTGACAACAGTTAGAATATACCAGTCCGGTAAAAAGCTAACCGTGTGACAAGAATAAGTTGAGCCCTCAACATCCATAATGATAAGAACATCTTCTTCATTAACCAAATGAGATGATGCGTTGAACTTTTCAACATCTTCTTGGCAACAAGATTCATTACAATTTTTATTTATTTATTGGTCCTTTCAGGGCTTAGCTGTCACGATTAATCATCCAATTAATAAATACAACGTTGACTAGAGAATAATAATAACGTTATCTGATTTCCAATTGAATCTTAATCTAAACCAAAAACTAAATTTTCTCACTTTGAGTTTGCAATCTCACAACTTTTCAAAACTGAACAATACATTTGTATTAGAGTAGAAGCAAGTGAAACCCATCGTTGATGACACTTTACTCAACCCATCTTAAATCGTCAAATATTCCCACAATACAAAAACGACGTCGTAAGTACTCTATGATCTCTCTATATAACCAAAACAAATGAAGTAAGAGTTAAGAAGAATCTTCATACTAGAAAAACAATGGAGCTCTCTCAAGTCTTCTTCACCATTTTCTTATTCTTCCTTCTCTCACAAGCAAACTCAACAACCGATCTGATCTCACAAACCTGCAAATCTTGCGCAGCCAAATCCGCGATCTTCGACTACAGCTTCTGCGTTTCATCTCTCAACAACTCTCCAATATCTCTGCCTTCTCCGACCAATCTCTCATCTCTCGCCCTAGTTCCAATGCTCCAAGCTCTCGACAACGCCACAGCAACAGCTTCCACCATTCAGCAGCTTCTGATTGTCGACGATGAAGGCGGTTTCCGCGGCGCTTGCCTCCGTGACTGCCTCGAGCTTTACCAGGACGCCGCAGATAGATTAGAGGAGGCAGTGAGGGTTTTTGTAACGAGGGAAGAGTTGGGGACGGTGAACATAATGGTGAGCGCAGCCATGGAATCCGCCGTTACTTGTGAGAACGGGTTTAAGGAGAGAGACGACGGTGACAGTGACGCTGACGGTGGTGGTGATATGACCTGGACGTCTCCTATCGCTAGTGAGAATCACAAACTGTTTGAGTTTGGTCAGATTGCTCTTTGTATAATCAATATGATCTCTTCTTCTGTCACATCTATATCTTTCTAAATCGTTTTCAATAGTATATGGTGATTGGTGAGTGACCTTTTAAAGCTTTTGTTTGTATGAAAAGCGACAAAAGGATAAAGTGATAGCGTAACCAATAATCTCTAATGCATTTAAATGCTCACAATATTCGTTACAAGTTGCAACTTACAAGTTACATCTTCCTCTCACATCCACACAGACACAAGAACTGATGTAACCAAGTTCTTCTTATCTATATCTTTGTGTAACATGTACTACTAAGACAACAGGAGTAACTAACTTTTCAATTTAAGAGGTGAAGACGTACCCAAAAATAGTTAAAACCTTACGCCAAAGTCTAAATCTAAACGTATAATAACCGCCAAGAAAAAGTCTGATAACTTGTAAAAAGCTTCCACTTTCATGGACATGAATACAACAACAAAATCCCACTTAGAGAGCGTAGAAAAGGAAACCCTAACCATACACATACACACAGCTAACAATCTCACAATTTCATCTTCTGCTGCTTAATCTATAAGACCAATCACGATCGTCCCTGTCCCTGTCCCTGTCCCTGTCCCAGTCCCTGTCCCAGTCTCTATCCCTGTCCCAGTCTCTGTCCCTATCCCTGTTCCTGTCTCTATCTCTCTCTCGGAAATCAGCATCATAAGAAGAATAATCCCTCTTACTTCTTTCGGATCCAGATCTATCTAACCCCGGGCTTCTTGATCTAGAGCTATAATCTTTTGAACCATACCCGTAATCATATCTACTGCCATACCTTGGAGGATAACTAGATGATTCAACACCAAGCGGACCATCATCTCTGTAATCATTTCCTCTGCTTGTTCTTTGTTGCCATCGACCGCTTCTGTTGTTGTTCCTATGTGAAGGAGCAGCTTCCCAAAGCCACTCATCTGCGTTTTCTGGCAAGGGAGCGTTAATTCCTGGAAACTCGACTGTCTTTTTCAATTGTGGCTCTGGAGGGGGTGCTTTTTCCAAAATTTCCCCATCCTCACTCTCCATTTCCTCCCGATTCTCCACCTCTTCTCCAAATATAGTGATTCCAGACATATGGTCATCTTCTGGAGCTAGAGACATAAGCACAGGAAGAAGCAGATACAATAGAAAGTGTGAGAACATCTAGTATAGTTTAGCTCCTGTGCAAAATCCACTTCTTTTCCATGTACATGAATGATAAGAAAACAGAGCATTAAAGCTTACCTAAGTAACCTGGAGGGTACCCAATCTCTCGCATTCTGTTAAGCCAAGGAGGTGGATCTAGTTCCTTCAAAAGAGGAAAGCAATGATCTAAGAAATCTGGAATCGAGCATATTGGTAAGAGCTTATACAAAGAAAAAAAAAGGTTCAAAATTACCCCAAGATTCAGAAGCTGGCGTGTCTCTGCATCAAGTGTGCCAGGTTTCAAGCCATCGTACTTTCCAGTTTGAGCTTTTTGATAATATCTTGATGGTAGACGGGGACCACTACTACTCTGATTTCGTTTAGATTTCTGAAGCTTCCGGGCACTGTTAACCGCTAATCGATCAAAAGGCTTTGGACATTCTCTTAGGGAATGACTATAGCCACCACAATTGAAGCAACGTGGAGGGTCATCATCAATAATCTCCAATCCTCTGAAACAATAGGTACATTAAATGTTACATGAATGCACCCATTAAACATTTACTGTTAGGTTATTCTACAAAAAATCTAAGTAAAGCAGAAGTAAAGGTCTGTTATAGATATAATACGAAACAGGTGGATGTTGCTACAAATTTTAGATTCACTTTACCCTTCCAAGTTTCTTGAGCCATCTGCTAAACCAATTGCAAATTTACGGTCATAAAGAGGAGTGCTGCTACTTTCCACTAAAATGAACTGTTCTAACTGCTTCGGACCAGTTTGGTTATCGATCCAGTATGACTGTGTAAGAAAGAATGCACCAATTGTCATGTTATGAAGATTACTGATATAAATAGTTAACAGTTTTTAATAGCGCTGACAACATTTTCACTCACCACAGATGAAGTCTTCTGCAATCCAACACGTAAGGCGGGAAAATATGTCTCTTCACCAGATTCTAATGGCTGTTCTTGATTCTGAGAATATAACCAATGAAAAGACTCTACCTTTAAGTTTCATACATTATAGGTCAACAATTTATATTCGAATAAAACCCTAGTCAACAAACAACTTCCCCATGTGAAGTTTATAATCTTATCATATAAACTAAAAGATTTTGATATCATGGACTATTATAAGGATGCCTAAGTCAATGCTAGTTCTGTTTTACATAAGCAAATAGTTGGTTCCTTAGTACAAATATGGCTAAGGCCTATCTAATGCAAGGATATCAAATTGGAGATCCACAGCATAGTTATAGATACTTTACGGCTAAGGCCTATCGAATGCAAGGATAGCAAACAGGAGATTCAAAGCATGCATAATATCGATATTTTATATGGTCCCTGAGTATTTAGTATTAAATACTTGCACACTTCTTCAGCTCGGTATTCAATAAAGATTTTCTTAACAATATCTTAATTGATCAAATATGGAAAAATGATAACAGTCCCTGTTAAATTCACTACAAAGAACATTTTAGAGAGTAAATGACCTCCTCCATACAGACATACCTGAGCCGAGGACGTGTGTTCAGCCTCCCATTCTGACCATTGCTGTAGTAAACTTTCCAGCTTCTGCTTACTATCTCTGAAAGATGCAGTCCATTAACAATTGAAACAATGGTAAAGCCACAAATCACATAATAACAGAAATGCTTAGGTAAGCACCACTTTATGCAACTTATAGTTACATGCAGTTGAGTTGTGACTTGTTTTTCATCTAACCTTGTCAAGTGTTTATAAGTAACATGGACAGTAGGCTGTTGTTCGTCAGATGATGTTCGGGGTCTTTTAACACCTGATTTAGCTGCTATATTGAATTATGGAAAAAAAAAAAAGAAGCTAACATAATCACAGACATCGAGTCTGAGTAACAAATAACTACCAAAACAGATCAAGTGCCATGTCTAATCAAAATTGCAAGCAACCTTCAACATAGAAGGGCAAAAGAAGGATACAGCTAACATCCAAAGTGGCACTGTGAGATAGTGTCTCTTTTGGAATACCCACTTTCTCATCTACCACCACACTTTCAACACTTACATTGAAACCGTCACTAACCTGCTCTGTTAATATTTCCCCAGACTCCTGGCCACCCACACCCACAGTTCTCAAATTCTCTTCTCTCAAATCCAAATCTTTCTCCATATCTACATTTCCTGTCACGTTCTCATCATTACCAACTAAAGGATTAGCCTCAGGTGACCCATTCCCAGATTCAAGGCCATTTTTCTGTACTTCCAAACCAGAATTATTTGAAGCTGGCAGGTCAGTCACATCCTCAGCTTCCATTTTTAGACAAAACTGTAAGCTTCTATATCCTCAAAACAATTTCACTAACCACCCATAAAAAAAAATACCCCTGTTATAAGAAACGACAGTATCAGAAATGCCAGAACAAAATATAAGAACACTACATATTTTCAAGACCAAAAGAATCATATCCAAAACAAGCTACATAAGATTTAGTACCCTTAAGAAAAGAATCAACAAATCATATCCAAAACAAGGCTCACAAGATTCATTTCCCTTAAGCAAAGAATCAACAAATCAAATCCAAATCAAGCTACATAAGATTTAGTTCGCTTAAGCATAGAATCAGCAAATTATATCCAAAACAAGGCTAACAAGATTAAATGAATCAACAAAAAAAAAAAATCAACATTGATTGAATGTAAATTACTAAGAATGAACAATCTACCAAAAAAATTCAGCTCCTAGAGCGATTAATTGAATCCCAGCTCGTTTCATCAATCCAAAAAACCAAACGAAAATCCAGAAAATTAGGGTTCAAGACTACAAGATTACATTGCATATCTACTCAATCCGAAACTAGGGTTCAAATATTCACAAAATAAACTCACCAGAGCTTAATCTACTCAATCCCAAACCTTAAGCATATACTCGCATAGCAGAAACTATAGAAATATTTTGGAAATTTTGAAGAGGAAGACGAAACGACATGAAGGATTCGTCGGTAGAACTTATGGAAAGCTACAAAGAAAGTAACAAGAAATTGAAGCTTGGAAGAGATTTTACAAAGAGAGAGAGAAAGCTTAACCTAGTCAATGGAGAAGTTTGCAGAAGCAAACAAAGAAGTGAAGAAGCAAAAATGGCGATAGAGAGATTAGATAGATCTGTGAGATTTTAAAGGAAGAAGACTGTTTTATTCATCCGCCCAAGACTTAAAAGAATAAAGAGACAATTATCCAATGCTACGCAGCGCACTGAATTTACTATGAGCCTAGTCAACTTACAAAACGGTGCGTGTTTGATTTACCAAATTATGAGCCTAGTCAACATACAAAACGGTGCGTGTAAGAAATACATTGAATAAAACTTTTTTTTTTTGGTAAGTAATCTTTTTTTTTCCCCAAATTGAAAATTTGAATGACGACCCGGTTTGGTAACCCAATTAAATGCAAAGACGAACCGGTTCGATGAATGGTGTGTGGTGGTGAGTGAAAGGGACGATGAAATTGAAGCTTTGATGGAGACGATTCTTACCGATTCCGATATCTTCTGATCATCCTCTTATGCAGTGTAAGTAAAATGCGATTTGGTGTTGTTCTGATTTATCTTTTGATTCTGTTTTCTTCCCGAAATCGAATTCATAGATTTTTAGGGTTTAAGCTTTTTTCTGGGGTTACGAATTCGTTTGCTTGGATTTAAAGACAACTCCTTTTTGAGTCTTACTGTGTTATTGATCTTTTTTGTTGTGAACAGTAACTTGGGTTTAGTAAAGATATGGATAGAATCAATGGATTGCCTGATGAGGTGCTAGTGAAGATATTAACGTTTCTTCCAACAAAGAAAGCTGTATCCACTAGCATTTTGTCTAAGCGTTGGGAGTTTCTTTGGATGTGGTTGCCTAGGCTCGACTACTTCATCTACATTACTAAATTGGGTACAAAGCCTGTGATTCGGGAATTTATCGAAAAGACTCTGCCTTTACATAGAGCTCCAGTCTTAGAATGCTTGCGTATTGGTTTATCCCCTACTTTTGAACCCAAAGATTTCATACGGTGGATTGATATCGCGGTTTCTCGCCATGTACGTGAACTGGAGATTTCTTATGTTACAAAGTATGGTAACTTATTCCCGAGTAGCTTCTTTACCTGCAAATCGCTCGTGGTCTTGAAACTCCGGTTATTAGTTCTCAGGGATGTTCCCTCTATGGCTTCTCTCCCATCTCTCAAAACTTTGCTACTTCAAAAAGTGTATTTCGTAAATGAAGAACTTCTTCAAGAGCTTCTATCTATTTGTCCTGTTCTTGAAGATCTATCGGTGGAATGTGCTGAAGATGAAGACATGGATGAGTTCACTATTTCCGTCCCGTCTTTGCAGAGATTATCACTCTCTATACCGTATGATTGGTTCTTGGAAGGGTTTGAGATAGATACTCCTTCTTTGACCTATTTGAAACTTCATGATTGGAATGAATGGGATCACTACTCTTTGATTAAAAATATGCCTAAGTTGAGGGAAGCATATGTCATTGTTAAACCCTTTCTTCTCAACAGTGTTATTAATTCAATCACATCTGTCAAGCGTCTTACAATATGTTCAGAGGTAATTAATTTCCATTTATCATTTGCAAGTTTTCAATCTCATTAATTTATAGAATCCTCTGTTAGTAGTAATTTTGATTTATGTGTGCAGGATGTGTATTGTGATGGTTTTGTCTTCAACCAGCTTGAACATCTGAAACTATGTGGGTGCCAAGAGGAGTCGTCGAATCTCCTTGGCCAGTTCCTCAAGGATTCTCCTAAGTTGCGAGTATTAGACATCTCTGTAGAGGGAGTAAGTTTCTTCGATATTTTTTCTGTTTATCTGATCCCCAGTATGGTTATAAACTAATTCTTCTGTTTGGCCACAGTTTCATGGGGATAACTGTGATGGTATGGTTTGCTGGAATCAACCGAGTCTTGTTCCTGAATGCTTGTTGTCGAGTCTGCAAATTTTCAACTGGTCACAATACTCTGGGAGACCACAAGAGAGAGATATCGCGGTTTATATCCTGAAAAACGCTCGTCACTTAAAGAAGGCAACAATTTTGGCTGATACAGATGAACATGGTGTTTCTAATCTTCAGATGATCAAGGAGTTGACACTTTCTCCCTGAGCATCAAGCACATGCCAACTCGTATTTGTTGAGGACTTGAAATCGTTTGTATAACGTAATTCTTATTTCCAGCAAAGAGCAAAAATGTATTCTTCCTTGACCTATACTGCTATGTGCTATGTTAATTGCACTGTGCTTTAGTTTTCTTCAAGGGTTTTGTTCTTTTCCTATATATATGTGTGGCTGTGTTACGTAAACTTGAATTAAGACAAATCCTTTGAGTTTTTTTGTAATATTCTTTATATATCTTATATTTCAGTAGCAGTGTACGTGAATTTGTAAGATATGGACGACAACATCAGTAATCTGAATGATGACTTGCTGGTGAAGATACTATCGCTTCTTCCAACAAAAGAAGCTGTATCCATGCGTTGTGTCTAAACGATGGGAGTTTCTTTGGATGTGGTTGTCTGAACTCGATTTTATTTCCTGTTGCAAACCAAATTGGAATGAAAGGCCTGAACTTGGGGATTTTATAGACAGGAAGTTGCCATTACATAGAGCTCTGGTCATCGAAAGATTACGTCTCGACGTAACTTGGAACCCATATATCGAACCTAAATGCATCAAACGGTGGATCGAAATCGCAGTTTCTCGTTATGTACGTGAGCTAGAGATTGTCTGTAAGTATGCAGACGACATACTACCGAGTAGCTTGTTTACTTTCAAATCGCTTGTGACTTTGAGAATACATAACTCTCATCTATGTTCCCTCTATGGTGTGTGAGTGTGTCTTCCCTCTCTGAAATCTTTGGAACATCTCTTCAACAGCTTCTATCTGGCTGTCCTGTTCTTGAAGATCTATGGGTGCAACTTTGTCGAAATAACAATTCAAGAGTGTTGACTATATATAGTCATCCCGTCTTTGGAGAGGTTATCACTTTCTTTAGACAAATGGAGTAATTTAAATAGGTGTGAAATAGATACTCCTTCTTTAAAGTATTTGAGTGTACTTATGGTTGAGGAAGGTAATATTAATCTTGAACACCACTACTCTTCTTCTTCGATTAAGAATATGCCTAAGCTACAGGAAGCATATATTATAATAATTGTACTGCTTAGAAATTATATTTAAAAAATTGAGAAAAATTTCTGAAATTTTCCAAATCATCCAAAATATTTCTCTTACAATTAACTTTTTTTTTTTCAACTGTCTTAAAATTAACGTTCAGAAAAAATAATAATAATTACACTTTACAAAATTATTGAAAGTTGACTGTTGCGAACATAAAGAAAATAATCTTTTGTTACCGTTGCTATGAAGAAAAAAAAAGGAAATAATTAATAGAAATGAAACCTCTTAATTAATTTCCTTTATTAATCGGACCGTTGTGAGAGATAAATATCAAATTCCCTTTTTATTTGAACTTTATAATTAATTTGTTTCTCTCTCTCTCTCTCTCTCAACTCAACGCTTCTTTCTTCTTCTTCGTTCTTCCTTGAGAGAGAAATCAAAACTCTTCTTCTTCATCTTCTTCTTCAAAACCCTAAATCCATCAATTTCTTTTGAATTCCGATGATGATGATCCACCGGAATCATACTTATACACACTCTGTAAATTCCGATGATAGTGATCCAATCCACGTGGAGAGACGTATTGAAATAAAAGCAATCCAAGGCGACGATGATCCGTGAGGATAAGATTGGAAAGTAATTTTTGATTTATCATCGTTTCGTTTCGTTTAATTGATTGAATGAGAGATCAGATCTGATCTCCTCTGTTCTTCTTCTTCTTCTTCTTCTTCTTCTTCTTCAATCTAAAATCAATATCCAGATTTCACAGGATATTGAATCTAGCCACGGAGACGAGCGAATTCAAAAGTGAAGAGAGGAATCGAATCAATGTGAGGTATTCGTAATAGTCCTCTGTCTTCTTTGGATTTGAATTTGTTATCTACGAGACTTATTATTAGAGAATAGAGATGACGATGATGTTTAGTGTCTAGAGAATGAATACCTAATTGTAAATTTGGAACATATCACATAGTTTGTTGTGGATGCTGAAACTTGTGATAAGCGTAGGTAGTGATTGGTTTGATGCATCACAGCACAATTATTGGGGAAGAGCCATGTTCGTGTGTGCTGAACAATTATTGGGGAAGAAGAAGCTGGTTAAGCATATATGGTCATCTCATTTAGATTCCCTTCTTTATAGTTTATGTACTTGTGTCTAAAATGTCTAATCATATGCTACTTAATATGACTAGGTACTTGATGGATGCTATGTTCCTGAGAGAAGCAATGAATCAAAGTGTTGATAGTTTGAGTCCATAGTCTCTGCTCACCGGAGAAGAGGTTTTACAGGCTTTATACAGAGAAGAGTTTCAGTAATGATTACAGCCGCAGACCTATACTGAAATATTGAGATCAAACCTTGCAAACACAGTTCTGACCTTCGATTTTATGGATGCTCCTGCTCCTGAATTGAGCCTTTGAAGTTTTGAATTACTTGGGAGGACTGGATGATGATGAAGGTAACTTGACAAATACAGGTGAGATAATGAGTGAGTGAGTTAGTTCCCCTTGGATCCACAGATGGCGAAGATGCTCATAGTCATTCCTGGATTCAACTGCTCAAACAAGATTCTCTAAGTTTCAGCCATGCTCTCAGGTACGCCCTTACTTTTGTTTGCTAGTCTTAAACTTGCTACCAATTTCCATTCTTCAACTAGACTAATGTGCATTAGCCTAAGTACTTAAATGATGCAGATTCTCAGTTATTCTCTCTCATGAAGCAAATGGTATCAGTCTCATAGTAGTTGCGAATTGCTTTATTCGGTATAGAGAGGCTCAAAGCAGAGGAAGCTAAAGCTAGGTTTGGACACATTGGTTGAAGATCACCTCACATTGTTTGAACGTCAAGCAAAACAGTAAGTAATTTATCCCTTTGTATGTAGCTGCTTTAGACAATTAAAATTTACTGTAACTAACTTGGTCAATGCAAAATTTCACAACGATGAAGATGCCAATTGGTGCTATGAAAACAGAGAGATGAAATCTGCAGACAATGATAAGAGAGCAGCTAGTTCAGAGATAATGTCAAAGTTCACAACCTAAAGATGTGCAGCACTCATTTAAACTACTACATCAACATAAGGTAAGGCCATGCTTGTCGGTTATTTCATGCTAGTGGCTTACATAGAACGCACTAGTCATTACTTGACAACCAAGTATGTCAAGACTTGTTGTATCGTTGGACAAGAGAAGCAATCCAAATCAAGGTATTAGCATGTTCGTAATACTCGTCATCTTTTAATTTGATTTGGAGAATTCATAAATTTGTGTGGTATTATAAAATAAAGATTGACATCTCTGATTCTCATGGGTTAGTTTGGAACATACAGGTGTAACTGCTCCCTCTTGTCTGTGGTTTCAAATTTCAGAACAACCACCAAGTCGCTTCCAGATTCTCAAGACATCACATCCTTGCAGGTATATACTATACTTTCTTACTTTCTTACCTTTTTCTTTTTAGTTAAAGAATAATCATTCTGATTTAAAGATATACAAAAGTAGATTTTTTTAAAATGTTTTTTCACTTCTAATTTTTATGATTTAAAAAACTAAATATCAAAGTTTTTATCAAATAATTTTCAAGTAAATAGTTTTAATTTTTAATTTAACCAAAATATTTTTTTTTATATATAAACTAAGTGTTAAATTGAAATACGTTGAAAACAAACCGGCCCTAGCATCCAGTCCCTTTGGGGTCCGTCAGTTTGGTGTGAAAGTTCAACATGTTTTCATGTATTGTAAATTTAATGCTTAGCATGTTTTAAAGCTTTATATTAAGTAAACTGTTTAGGTTTTCGACTAAGTAACCTAACCTAGCATCCAGTCCTTTGAAAGAAACGTAGTCCTCCAAAAAAATAGGTCTTTGAGGTTTTTATACCAACACGTAAAATGATCATCAAATTTTAGAACTGTTGCTTAGAAATTACGGTTTTTTTTAGCAAATGTATATTTTTCAATTAAGTATATATTAAAATGATATAATATCTAAATGTTGCTATGGGTATGCTTAAACTTGTTACCAATTTTCATTATGCAACTAGTCTAATGCGCAATAGAACTTAGCTTTTGTTGGGATAAGCTTGAAGAAGAAGACTTAGGAGACAAGTTACTTATTCCTAGTTGAGTTATGACTTAGGAATTGGATTGTGTTTAGGAGTTATCTAGATACAATTCCTATTAGAATAAGGTTTATCTCTTCTCTATATATATGAGTTATCAAAGTTGTGATAACCTTGTGAGATTAGAGAGAGATTAAGGGTTTTAGAAGCTTAAGTTTTGAGTTATTTTCTTAAGCAAATAAAGAGAGTTATTCTTTAAATTCTTGAATTCTAATCTTTCTTAAAGTCTAGATTTGGTATCAGAGCTTGACGATCTTGGTTTTACACACACAAATACTAAGATCATCAAACCATGAGTGAGATTGTTCCAACAAGCAACAAGAAGGAGGCTGTTCCCTCTTCTATTCAATGTCCAATGCTAAACAGTACTAACTATACTGCTTGGGCAATGAAGATGAGGTTGCTGTTGCGTGTTCATAAGGTCTGGGATACGATTGATCCTGGATCCACTGATATTGATAAAAACGACCTAGCTAGTGCCCTGATCTTTCAATCGGTTTCAGAATCTCTTATGCTGCAACTTGGACACTTAGACACCGCTAAGGCTGTATGGGATGCGATCAAAACACGCAACCTTGGAGCAGAAAAAGTAAAAGAAGCACGACTTCAAACTCTTATGGTTGAGTTTGATCGATTGACGATGAAGGAGACAGACACCATAGATGACTTTGTTGGCAAGCTTTCTGAAATTTCTTCCAAAGCAACATCTCTTGGGGAAAGCATTGAAGAAACCAAGATTGTTAAGAAATTTCTTAAAAGCTTACCAATGCAGACGTACATACAGATTTCGGCCACCCTTGAACAAGTTTTGGATCTCAAAACAACATCTTTTGAGGATATAATTGGGAGAATCAAAACTTATGAAGAACGAATAAGTGCTGCAGAGGTATCACAAGAGAATCAAGGCAAGCTTATGTATGCAAACTCAGAGTCATCATCATCCGGTCATGATCAAGAAGGAGGACAAGGCAGAGGTCGTGGTGGTTATCGAGGCAGAGGACGAGGTCGAGGAAGGACAAATTACCAACGTGATACATCCAAAGTCACGTGTTATCGATGCGACAAGTTAGGACACTATGCGTCTAATTGTCCGGATCGCTTGCTCAAGCTAATCAAAGCTCAAGAAGACCAAGAGAAAACAGAAGATGATACACAAGAAGCGGAATCACTTATGATGCACGAAGTGGTTTTTCTCAATGAGAAAAATGTGATTCCAAAAGAGCTTGAGGCATCATCGGACAAGGTGTGGTATTTGGACAATGGTGCGAGTAACCATATGTCGGGAAATCATACTTGGTTCAAAACAATCGACACAACAATCACGGGTAAAGTACGGTTTGGTGATGATTCTCGTGTCGATATCAATTAATGATTTTTTAAATTTTGTAAAATACAAAACTTACTTTTGTGTAAGAAAGAAAAATACATGTGCTGAGAATACAAAACAGTCGGTTCCTACTCAACTCATAGAGGTAATACAAAACTTACTTTTTGTAAAAACTTAATTTCTATTCATAAGTTGCACTAACTGTAAAAACGTTATTTTTCCTTATATGCTGAGAATTGTGAATCTAAAAAATACATTTTGGATAGAAAGCCCGGTCCAATAGAGGTTGAAGCTAAAATTATGTTGGATATAAAAATATGATCAATAGGGTTTAATTGGTGACCAAGAAAAAAAAGAAGATTAATAGGGTTTTATATTCTGGCAATTTGTCTCTGCGATATCTTCGGGAGTTTTAAATTTCCAATAGCTTACACCGGTATTGTTAAGGTATTGTTCATCTTTAGGGGGAGTTATTGGGAGATGGATTTTAAAAGAGTTTGTGGATTTCAAAAGTTTAGAGATTTTAAGATTCTCAAAAAGATTTGTTGATTCTAAAATAATGTTTACCCAGATTTTTAGAGTTTAATAGATTCTTCATATGATAGACTCTACAAATCCTTATGATAATTGCAGTATTTTGAAAGTTGTTTTTAATGACTAAATATGTAAGGAATCATTAAACCAATAACACCAGAATTTGATAGAATTGGAAAATCAATAAATACTCAACTTTTTGAATAACAAAGGATTTTAAATAGAATTACAAAATAGATACACCAATAACAAGAGATTTTATTAAGAATCTAAGAATCTGTACACCAATAACAATAGAATCTTAAACTCTAAAAATCTTTAAAAGTCATTCTCCCAATAACCCCCCCTTAGAGTCTTCTAGGGTTTGGTCTCGTTCTATATCTGTGTACGTGGGTCGTCTCAGCATGTTCTAGGGTTTTGTCTCGTTTCTATGTGTGTATGTGGCTGTGTTTCCTCTAATGACCCAATTTGTTTACTTGGCGCTTAAGACAAATCCTTGGACTCTTATGGTATTCTAACTTAATCCATAGGTATAAAGTTTCGTCTATGGTCATAATGTAATAGTAAGGTGAAGTCTTGGCTCTTGAATTAAGTGTCACTATAAAATTTACAGTAACATTTTTTGCGTTTCAATGGTGTTTACCCATTTGTATTTACGGGCTCTGCTCCATTCATATTGCTCTGTTTAGGATTTTCCATTTAATAAATTTTGAATTGTATTATAAAATTATGATTCGACCCGATATCAAACCCGACCCGACTACGACCCGTATTCGAAATTATTGTCTTATATATTATCAATTTATCATTCTATCATATGTAGTTATGTACGGTTCGGGAGAGTTCAAATCATTACCAGCTCTAACGGTATAGTTTATTACGTATAAAGCATGATATAATCGCATGTTTGAATATTTAAATTTGTAATCTTTTTACAAATTATAATAACTGTACTGCTTAGAAATTATATTTAGAAAATTGATCAAATTTCTGAAATTTTCCAAATCATCCAAAATATTTTTCTTAAAATTAAGGTTCACAAAAAAAAAAGAATAAAAAAAAAATTAAACTTTACAAAGTTATTGAAAGTTGGCTGTTCTGAACATTAAATAAAGAAATAATCTTTTGTTACCGTTGCCATGAAGAAAAAAAAGGAAATAATTAACAGAAACGAAACCACTTAATTACTTTCCTTTAAAATATATTTATTAATCTGACCGTTGTGAGAGATTAATATCAAATTCCCTTTTTATTTGAACTTCATAATTAATTTGTTTCTCTCTCTCTCTCTCAACTCAACGCTTCTTTCTTCTTCTTCGTTCTTCCTTGAGAGAGAAATCAAAACTCTTCTTCTTCATCTTCTTCTTCAAAACCCTAAATCCATCAATTTCTTTTGAATTCCGATGATGATGATCCACCGGAATCATACTTATACACACTCTGTAAATTCCGATGATAATGATCCAATCCAAGTGGAGAGACGTATTGAAATAAAAGCAACCCAAGGCGACGATGATCCGTGAGGATAAGATTGGAAAGTAATTTTCGATTATCATCGTTTTGTTTCGTTTAATTGATTGAATGAGAGATCAGATCTGATCTCCTCTGTTCTTCTTCTTCTTCTTCTTCAATCTAAAATCAATATCGAGATTTCACAGGATATTGAATCTAGGCCACGGAGACGAGCGAATTCAAAAGTGAAGAGAGGAATCGAATCAATCTGAGGTATTCGTAATAGTCCTCTGTCTTCTTTGGATCTGAATTTGTTATCTAGACTTATTATTAGAGAATAGAGATGACGATGATGTTTAGTGTCTAGAGAATGAATACCTAATTTGTAAATTTGGTACAGATCACATAGTTTGTTGTGGATGCTGAAACTTGTGATAAGCGTAGGTAGTGATTGGTTTGATGCATCACATGACAACCTCGTAGAGTTGCAGAGCCATGTTCGTGTGTGCTGAAAAATTATTGGGGAAGAAGAAGCTGGTTAAGCATATATGGTCGTCTCATTTAGATTCTCTTCTTTATTGTTTATGTACATGTGTCTAATCATATGCTACTTAATATGACTAGGTACTTGACTGATGCTATGTTCCTGAGAGAAGCAATGAATCAAAGTGTTGATAGTTTGAGTCCATAGTCTCTGCTCACCGGAGAAGAGGTTTTACAGGCTTTATACAGAGAAGAGTTTCAGTAATGATTGCAGCCGCAGACCTATACTCAAATATTGAGATCAAACCTTGCAAACACAGTTCTGACCTGGATTTTATGGATGCTCCTGCTCCTGAAACGAGCCTTTGAAGTTTTAGATTACTTGGGAGGACTGGATGATGTTGAAGGTAACTTGACAAAGACATGTGAGATATTGAGTGAGTGAGTTAGTTCCCCTTGGATCCACAGATGGTGAAGAAGATGCTCATAGTCATTCCTGGATTCAACTGCTCAAAACAAGATTCTCTAAGTTTCAGCCATGCTCTTAGGTACGCCCTTACTTTTGTTTGGTAGTCTTAAACTTGCTACCAATTTCCATTCTTCAACTAGTCTAATGTGCATTAGCCTAAGTACTTAAATGATGCATATATATACTAGTTGCAGCTTCTCAGCTATTCTCTCTCATGAAGCAAATGGTATCAGTCTCATAGTAGTTGCGAATTGCTTTTTTCGGTATAAAGAGGCTCAAAGCAGAGGAAGCTAAAGCTAGGTTTGGACACATTGATGGAAGATCACCTCTCATTGTTTGAACGTCAAGCAAAACAGTAAGTAATTATCCCTTTGTATGTAGCTGCTTTAGACAATTAAAATCTACCGTAACTAACTTGGTCAATGTAAATTTCACAACGATGGAGATGCCAATTGGTGCTATGAAAACAGAGAGAGATGAAATCTGCAGACAATGATAAGAGAGCAGCTAGTTCAGAGATAATGTCAAAGTTCACAACCTGAAGATGTGCAGCATTCATTTTACTACTACATCGACGTAGGCACTAGTCATTACTTGACAACCAAGTATGTCAAGACTTATATCGTTGGACAAGAGAAGCAATCCAAATCAAGGTATTAGCAGGTTTGTAATACTCGTCATCTTTTAATTTGATTTGGAGAATTCATAAATTTGTGTGGTATTATAAAATAAAGATTGACATCTCTGATTCTCATGGGTTAGTTTGGAACATACAGGTGTAACTGCTCCCTCTTGTCTTTGGTTTCAAATTTCAGAACAACCCAAGTCCAGATTCTCAAGACCTCACATCCTTGCAGGTATATACTGTACTTTCTTACTTTCTTACCTTTTTCTTTTTAGTTAAGAATAATCATTTTGATTTAAAGATATACAAAAGTAGATTTTTTTTATGTTTTTTCACTTCTAATTTTTATGATTTAAAAAACTAAATATCAAAGTTTTTACCAAATAATTTTCAAGTAAATAGTTTTAATTTTTAATTTAACCAAAATGTTTTTTTTTTCTTATAAACTAAGTGCTAAATTTAAATACGTTGAAAACAAACCGGACCTAGCATCCAGTCCCTTTGGGGTCCGTCAGTTTGGTGTGAAAGTTCAACATGTTTTCATGTATTGTAAATTTAATGCTTAGCATGTTTTAAGGCTTTATATAAAAAATTTTTATATAAATTTTTTTTATATAAATACATTTATTTTGATATAACCTGACCTAGCATCCAGTCCTTTGAAAGAAACGTAGTCCTCCAAAAAATTAGGTCTTTGAGGTTTTTATACCAACACGTAAAATTATCAACAAATTTTAGAAATGTTGCTTAGAAATTACGGTTTTTTATATAGCAAATGTATATTTTTCAATTAAGTATATATTAAAATGATATAATATCTTAATGTAGCTAAGGGTAGGCTTAAACTTGCTACCAATTTCCATTATGCAACTAGTCTAATGCGCTATAGAACTTAGCTTTATCTTCCATATGTATGATCATCATATAGAATTAAGTATTAGAATTGAGTTATCATGAGCAGTGATGGTAATGAGTATTCTAAGTAAGTAATGATGCAAATAGATAGTAGTTGCAGTTTCTCATGAAGCAAATGGTATCAGTCTCATCGCCTCTATGCATTTGCTGATCTCTTCTGTTATAAGTAAATAGCAATTCTCTTTCTTTAGATGTGCATAATGTCAAGGTTCAACCTAAAGATGTGCAGCAGTACTCATTTCAACATAAGGTAAGGCCATGCCAGCCGGTTATTTCATCCAAGTGCCTCACTTAGAACGCACTGGTCTTTACTTGAAAACCAAGTATGTCATGACAAATTCGGTTTATAGCGTTGGACAAGAGATGCAATCCATAAGATCGAGGAGGTATAGTGAATGAGGTATTAGTAGGTTCGTAATAGTCGTCGTCTTATAATTTGATTTAGAGAATTAATAAATTTGTGTGGTGTTATGAAATAAAGATGACATTTCTGATTCTCATGGGGTTTGTTGTAACAAACAGGTAGCTGCTCTTCGTTTGTGGTTTCAAATTTCAGAACAAGATATCTAGGCATGTCAATCGGGCTAATCGGCCCGGCCTGGCCCAAAACCCGTAAAACTCTCATATATATGAGTCCGATTTGGCCGGTACGAAAAATATCTGAGCCTATATTTCAAAGCCCGGCCCGGCCCAAACATATTATATCACAAATTCTAGTTTTATAATTATTTTTAAAATTGATTATATGTGTATATTAAACGTTTAAATACATGAATATTTTAATATTCTGGTGACCAAAAAAAAAAAATTATTTTCCATATATATTCTTAAAATATTTCCTTTATTTGTTCTTGAAACTAGTGAGATTTTTTGTAATATCTTACCTAACAAAAGTTTATTTTTCAAATTTACGTGATTTGAGAAGATGCCTGACTTGAGGGAGGCATAATATGGAGAGTCTTATCGGATCAATCTCATCTACCACTTTATCGTTTTTGAGGTAATCAGTTTTAATATATCAACTGCAAGTTTTGAATCTCATTTATCGAATCATCTATTAATGATTATTTAAATTTGGTAAAATACAAAACTTACTTTTGTGTAAGAAAGAAAAATACATGTGCTGAGAATACAAAACAGTCGGTTCCTACTCAACTCATAGAGGTAAAATAAAACTTACTTTTGTGCTGAGAATTGTGAATCTAAAAATACATGTTGGATAGAAAGCCCGGTCCAATAGAGGTTGAAGCTAAAATTATGTTGGATATAAAAATATGATCAATAGGGTTTTGTGACCAAGAAAAAAAAGAAGATCAATAGGGTTTTATATTCTGACAATTTGTCTCTGCGATATCTTCGGGAGTTTTAAATTTCCAATAGCTTACACCGGTATTGTTCAGGTATTGTTCATCTTTAGAGTCTTCTAGGGTTTGGTCTCGTTTCTATATCTGTGTACGACGTGGGTCTCAGCATGTTCTAGGGTTTTGTCTCGTTTCTATGTGTGTATGTGGCTGTGTTTCCTCTAATGACCCAATTTGTTTACTTGGCGCTTAAGACAAATCCTTGGACTCTTATGGTATTCTTTTATTGATTTTGCAAGGTATGGACAGAATCAATGGATTGTCTGATGACGTGCTGGTGAAGATATTAACTTTTCTTCCAACAAAAGTTGCTATATCCACTTGTGTTTTGTCTAAGCGATGGAAGTTTCTTTGGATGTGGTTGCAAACACTAGAGTATATGTGTAGAGAGCCTGAATCTAAGGAGTTCATTGACAAGAATCTGCCTTTACATAGAGCTCTCGTCATTGAAAGAGTTTATATCGACGTATCTTCGGACTCAAATATTGAACCTAAAGATTACCAACGTTGGATTAGAATCTTAGTTTCTCGCCATATACGTGTACTGATAATTTATCATTATCTCATTCATGGACGAAACATATTACCGAGTAGCTTGTATACTTGCAATTCGCTCGTCAGCTTGATACTCAAAGGACCAATTCTCTTGAATGTTCCTCGTAGGGTTTGTCTTCCTTCTCTCAAAACTTTGGGACTTGAAGGAGGGACAGACGTCACTAATCGTTTTCTGAAACGGCTTCTATCTAATTGCCCTGTTCTTGAAAATCTTGTAGTGGATAGATTTGGTTGTGACGGTATGAGAAAGTTGACTGTTATCGTCCCGTCTTTGCAGAGATTAACACTCTTTTTAACTAATGATTTAGACGAGTTTGTGTTAAATACTCCTGCCTTGAAGCAATTGAGATTTAGGTTTCATTTTTCCAATTGTCACTTCAGTATGATTGAGAAGATGCCTGAGTTGAGGAAGGCATTAGTAGAGATTAAACGCTTTTCTAATATCGATAGTCTTATCGCATCAATCTCATCTGCCGAGCATCTTTTCATATGCCCACCACTTGAGGTAAATCAGTTTTTATATATCAAGTGCAAGTTTTTTCAATCTCATTATCCAATCATCTGTTAATGATTTTAATTTTTGAATATTGTGATCAAGGCTGTGTATAGTGATGGTTTCGTCTTCAACAAACTTAAACATCTCAAGATATGTGAATGCAAAGCCTATTCGTCGAGTTTCCTTGTCCGGTTGCTCAAAGGTTCTCCTAAGTTACAAGTACTAGAATCCTCCAGAATGCTTGTAAGTTTGTTAGATAAACTCTTGGTTTTTGTTGTTGTTTATTTATGCATGGTTCTTTATCTAATATATTTTGTTTTCTTGATTATCTCAGGGTCATGGACCTGATTTTAAAGATGACAAGAATGACTGGAATCCACCAACTACTGTTCCTCAATGTATATTGTCGAGCCTAGAAATCGTCAAGTGGTTCAGATATTTAGGAAGATCTCAAGAGAGAGATCTTGTGACTTATATCTTGAAAAACGGTCGTCGCTTAAAGGCTGTAACAATCAACTCTAAACCATATTATATGGAAACCCATGACATGTTCAAGGAGTTGGCTCTTTGTGCTCGAGCTTCAACCACATGTAAACTTGTTTTTACTTGAGGGTTTGAATCGTTACATGTATGTTTTTGCTTATTTTAAATTAGATTTTCAAATCACTATTTCAATAACATTAGATTTCATAAAAAAAATTTACGATTCGTAATTCAATAACATAGGATTTGCTGGTTTTACACAAATCACTTAAAATGTAAGATTCAACATTTAAAAAAGAAAAAAAAAATTATAAGAAAGCAAATTGATAAGACAACCAGTTCCAACTGTATGTGATTTGCTAAATTGTGAATCTAAAAATACATGTTGGATATAAAGCCCGGTCCAATAGAGGTTGAAGCTAAAATTATGTTGGATATAAAAATATGATAGTAGGGTTCTTTTATTTTATATTCTGACAATTTTTGTCTTTGCGATATCTTTGGGAGTTTTCGATTTCCAATAGCTTACACCGGACTCCACCACATGTACTGTTCATCTCTCAAAATTTCAGCATGTTCTAGGGTTTTGTCTCTCGTTTCTATCTGTTTACGTGGGACTCAGCATGTTCTAGGGTTTTGAATTGTCTCGTTTCTATGTGTGTATGTGGCTGTGTTTCCTCAAAGTACTACTTCGTTTACTTGGCTTATATAATAAGACAAATCCTTAGACTCTTTATGGTATTCTTTTCTTGATTTTGCAAGGTATGGACAAAATCAATGGATTGTCTGATGACGTGCTGGTGAAGATATTAACGTTTCTTCCAACAAAAGAAGCTATATCCACTTGTGTTTTGTCTAATCGATGGAAGTTTCTTTGGACGTGGATGCCTAAACTAGACTACATTTTTAGAAAGCATGAATGTAACGAATTCATTGATAAGAATCTGCCTTTACATAGAGCTCTCGTCATTGAAAGATTTTGTATCGACGTATCTTGGGACTATATTGAACCTAAAGATATCCAACGGTGGATTAAAATCGTAGTTTAATCCACCGAGTAGCTTGTATACTTGCAAATCGCTCGTCACCTTGAAACTCAAAGGACCTGTTAGTCTCTTGGATGTTCCTCGTATGGCTTGTCTTCCTTCTCTGAAGACTTTGAGACTTGAAGAAGGGACATACTTCACTAACGGTGATCTGGAACGGTTTCTATATAATTGCCCTGTTCTTGAAGAACTACTTGTGGTTAGATATAGTAATGGCCGTATGAGAAAGTTGACAATTATCGTCCCGTCTTTACAGAGATTAACACTTTGTTTAGCTCATGACTTAGACGAGTTTGTGATAAATACTCCTTCTTTGAAATACTTAAGACTTAAAGTATTATATTTCCAGTTGTCGCTCATGTTTGGTTGAGAAGATGCCTGAGTTGAGGGAGGCATTAGTAGACATTAACTTTTCTAATGTCGAGAGTCTTATCGGATCAATCTCATCTGTCGAGCATCTTTCAATATGCCTACCACATGATAGTTCAGAGGTAAATCAGTTTTAATATATCAAGTGCAAGTTTTCAATCTCATTTATTGAATATTTCCTTTGTTATTGTTGAGCAAGGCTGTGTATGGTGATGGTTTCGTCTTCAATAAACTTAAACATCTGAAGATATGTATATGCGAAGCCTATTCGTCGAATTTTCTTGTCCGGTTGCTCAAAGGTTCTCCTAAGTTACAAGTACTAGAAGCCTTCAAAATGCTTGTAAGTTTGTTAGATAAACTCTTAATTTTTGTTGTTATCTAATTTTTTTTTTTGATCATCGCAGGGTCATGGTCATGGATTTGATTTTAAAGATGACAAGAATGACTGGAATCCACCAACTACTGTTCCTGAATGTATATTGTCGAGCCTAGAAATCTTCAAGTGGTCAAGATATTTAGGAAGATCACAAGAGATAGATCTTGCGATTTATATCTTGAAAAAGGGTCGTCACCTAAAGGCTGTAACAATCGACTATCAACCATTTTATATGGAAACACTTGACATGTTAAAGGAGTTGGCCCTTTGTGCCCGAGCTTCAACCACATGTGAACTTGTTTTTACTTGAGGGTTTGTATTGTTACATACATGTTTTTTCTTATTTTAGCTGGATTTTAGTTTCCATATGTATTCTGTTTAATGTCTTCTGACACTCTAAACCTGAGCAGTGCCAAAAAAAAAAAAAAATGTACTCAATGAACGTATCGTATGTATGTCTATGATATGAAACTGTTTTGTTCTCGCTGTATGTATGTATGTGTTCTGCCCAGTTGCTGTGTTTCCTCTAATTACTAATTCGTTTACTTTGTTTAAGACAATTCTTTGAGTCTTATGGTATTGTTTGCTCATTTTTTTTTGTTTCCGTTGCAGTGACATTAACTTGAAATCGTAAGATATGGACGTCAATGGATTGCATGATGATTTGCTCGTGAAGATATTAACGTTTCTTCCAACAACAAAAGAAGCTGATGTATCCACTTGTGTTTTGTCTAAGCGATGCGAGTTTCTTTGGATGTGGATGCCTAAACTCGACTACTATTGTCAAAAGCCTGAATGTGGGGATTTCATTAACAAGAACGTGCCGTTACATAGAGCTCTCGTCATTGGAAGATTTCGTATCTATGTATCTTGGCTATCACATATTGAACCTAAAAGATATCCAAGGGTGGATTAAAATCTTAGTTTCTCGCCATATATGTGAGCTGGAAATTACTTATCATCCCACAGATGAAAACATATTCCCAAGTAGCTTGTATATATACTTGCAAATCGCTCGTGACCTTGAAACCCCGTTACATAAATCTCATGGATGTTCCCTCTATGGCTTGTCTTCCCTCTCTCAAAACTTTGCTACTTGGATATGATGGATGTCTTCAACAGCTTCTATCTCTTTGTCCTGTTCTTAAAGATCTGTCGGTGTTTTTTAATCTACATGAAACACCCAATGAAAGAGTTCAGTATTATCGTCCCGTCTTTGATTATCGTTCCTAGTGATTACAGTCCTCAACTTATTAGAAATCTCTCTACGAGATGTAAGTTTCTTTGATAAACTATTTCTTGTTTCTCTATTTGGTGTGTTAAATCTAACTCTTCTGCTTTTGGTCTTTAATAGTATCATTGGATTGATGATGAGCGTGACGGTATGGTTTGCAGCTGGAATCAACCGATGTCCTGTTCCTAAATGCTTGTTGTCTAGTCTACAAGTTTTCAAGTGGTAGCGATACATTGGTAGACCACAAAAATAGAGATATTGTGGTTTACATCTTGAAAAACGCTTGTCACTTATAGAAGGCAACATTCTTAGCTGGGAAAAGGATAAATTATGATCCACCACTTGATATGATCATCGAGGAGTTGAGACTTTCTCCGCGAGCTTCAAGCACATGCCAACTAAGTATGCTCGCTGAGGACTAGGATCATATTGAGACTTGAATAACATTAGATGTTTTCTTTTGTTTAACAAGCAAACATAATCTTGTATCTGTGGGAGTGGGATCCGCGAACTGGAGATGGGACGAACTTGAGTGGGTTCCTGATTCCCTGTCCGAACTTGCAATAAGACTTGCTAAACGAGAGAGAATTGTTTTAAGCTTTATTCAGTATTTTTCAGTCAAAAATCCGACCTCTTACAGTTAGTTCTTTCCCCCTACTTATACTATTCTAACATACAATTAATGACTAGCGGGCTCCGCTCCGTAAATCACGCTTTCATCATCAAGGCTCCGCTTGACCCGCTGATAGTCCGTTTCGATTCTCTTTTCGAACTCCTGACTCCTTGACAGCATACGCCTAGTGGGCCGGGATCAGCTACTATAATGGGCCTTGGCTAACAGCCCGGTAACGAAGCAGGCCGTTAGCCCGTAATGCCGATTCCGGTACCCACAGTAAGCCCCCCAAGTCTTCCGAAGTGCTCCAGTTCGGGAGACTTTAATGCGGGATAATTAAAGAAACTCCGATTCCCGAGTTCGATATGATTGATTTGTATTTACTCGAGGTTGCCTTTTCGGATTACTGTGCCCCGGTTTTGCCGCTTCGGAATCCCTAGGCCGTCGGCTATAAATGATGCGACCTTCTAGCTTCCCTAGGTAATCATTTGGTCGCAGCCGCCGAGTCTTTATAAAGGTAAAAACTCTTCTCCTTCACTTTGTTTCGCCTTTCGTTTTTCATCTTACTCTTCTCTGTTTACTCTTCGACGATTTCTTCCGCCGTACTCGCTCCTCTGCGCCTCGCCTTTGTTCAATTCCTTGTTTAATCATGTCGCCGCCAAAACAAACTTTGCCGACCGGAGACGCTTCCCTTTCCGGCCAATTCGGCCCGCACCCTAGGTCGACGATCAAAGAAGAAGACCTGGTGCATATTAAGTTCCTCTGTGGCCTCTCGTCGGAGGCGGACCTTATTGCTCCGGGGCCTGATCTATCGCCGGAAGACCCACCCCCCGGGTACTGCTGCGCCTACGAGATCTTTTTCTCGAGGTGCGGCCTATACTTTCCGTTACCGGAACTGTTGGTGAAGGCGATGTTCGCACTCGGCATCACCCTTCCTCAACTGTGCCCCAATTTCGTCCGAACTATCCTCTGCCTCCAGACCCTAGCCGAGGAGCACGGCTACCTTCTAACCTTCCAGGACATCCTCCACCTTTATACAATAAAGAGTGGCCGAACTAGAGGTACCTTCTACCTCAGTCCGCTGGCGGGGTTCCGGGTTTTTGATGACTTCCCGGAAAAGGACGAGCAATACCGAAGTGATTACTTCTTCTTCCTAGTGAACCGGGACACCTTCGGCGATCTACAAGAGCTGCTTGTTCCGCACTGGTCCCAGAAACCTGGTAGAGCTGCGAGGAGATTAGCGAACTATTTGTGATAATCTTAACAGCTCGGGATGCTAACTCGTTTTATGTTTTGTTTGTTGTTTTTTTTTTTTAGCTTCCCTCGACCGCGGGCTGCTGTCTCAAACCTTCGCGGACTACTTTACTACGTTCTGTGGCGCCGAGACCGCTTGGGACTCCTTCACCTGCCCCCGAATTCGAGAGGCCGGTGCCCGTATTCGCACCCGATTTCTTACTGTCTCCTCCCCGCAGTCCGCTCCCCCCAATATGAACTACCGCGAAGAGAGGGCTCATAAGAAAAAGATGGAGCTGAAAGAAAAGGAGCTGAAGAAGAAAATGGTTGCCGCGCTGGCGGATGCCAAGGTGAAGAACTCTTCGAAGGAGAAGTCCTCCAGCTCGGTAGCTCCCCCAGAGGGCGGAGATCGGGAAGTGATTACACTTCCTGATAGCGACGTAAGCACCGAATCTCCTGCCGCCCGTCCGACCCCGGGAGATGGCCAGGCCAGCGAGCCGAAGAAACGGAAGGCCGCCGAACCTGCGCGCCCAGTACGTGCGAGCTCAAGGCTCCGTACCGAGGAGAAGCCCGCTGAGACCCCTGCCTCGAAAGGCTCTTTACCTGCGACCCCGAGTCCTGTTGACCCGAAAGCGACCCCGATGCGCGAACTCCCGGGTAAATTACCTGTTACGAGGCTCTTTGCCTTCTCTTTATCCAAACCACTTCGGTCTAACACTAATGCCCTATTTGCAGCCCCGCCGAAATCCTTAGCCGACATGATGCGGAGCTTCAGCCGACCTGGAGCTCGAGTTCCCGCCTTCAAGGACATGTCCACGAACAACCGGGAGGACTACTTCCGCTTCGCTGAGAAAGTTGGCGAGGTAAGCCTACCCTTTTGTTCCGCTAGTGCCAGTACCTGTTCTTTTTGTAAACGCTTTCTATCCTTGGCAGATGTTGTTCGAATTCAACAGCTCGGTGGCTCATTACGAAGAGCAACTCTTCGTCACCCCCTCAGCCAGCGAGATAGGAGTTCTACAATCCCGGATCTCTGACCTCGAAAAGGAGGTAAAGAAGCTCAGGTCCTCGGAAGCTTCTAACCGCGCTGAAGTGGAGAAGGCGGTTAAGTTCAACAAGAGGCTCAGAACCGTTGAGGGCGACCTGCAGATCGCCGAATCATCCCTGGAGACTTGCCAGGACAAGCTCATATTGGCCGGCGAGCTATACCTAAAGGCGACCACTGCCGAAACGGAGGCGAGGCAAGAGCTTCAGGAGGTCAAACTTCGGAACCAGCTTTTGGAAGCGGGTAACAGCTCCGAGATGGAGAGGGTGAGGAGAGAGGAGCGGAGGAAGACGCGGGCTGAGCTTCGGAGCACGATCGATCAGATCGGGGAACACCTCGTGGAGCACGACCGTATGATTCCCCATGCGATCCGGGCTGCTGAGATCACCGCCAACCGAATGCTGGTGGAGGAGATCGAGAGGGGCGAAATCGCCGATCTGAAGGAGGAACTTGAAACTCTGAAGGCTGACGAACTAGCTGCCAATCTTGAGGCCGAAAAGGTAAAGAATTTATCTTTTGACCCTTCATCCTTCACCGCTTTACTAGCGGACTCTCCCCCCGAACTCGGGCCAGATCCTGCTCCAACCACCCTGATGATTGAGGAACCCGCTACTGACCCTCCTGCTGTTCCGAACCAGGAACTGGAAGCGATCAAACCGGGCCTTAGCAAGGAGGTGCGTGAAATGTCCACCCCCGAGAGTGGTGGAGCTCCCGTAGGTGAAACGGCCGGCCTCTCGTCAGCTCGCTTCGGGGATCACACCGCGGACCCCGAACTCAATTAATTTTCCGCTGGGGTTGTGCTGGTCTTTGACCCCCCTTTTGTTTAAACTTTTCCTTATATTTTTGCTTTTTATTAAGACAATACTTGAGCGTTTTTTTGACCACGGAGGTCACGCTCTTATGCTTTGATTTTCTGCTTAACTTGCTTTAATTTCAACTACTGGTTATTGCTCACTTACTTTGTTTTCAAGACATGGGAACTACTTTATTACCACTTTATTAAAAATGAATATTGCTAGCTGGACTCGACAATGCGAGCTGCCTACGTACCCGACTAGGGATCAAGCGCACCGTAGTTCGGTTACAAATCATAAATGCGTATTTCTTAAAAAGTGTGAAAAAGCTTAAGGTGCAAGGCATTCCACGACCTGGGCACTTGCTTCCCAGTTAGTTCTTCTAAGCGGAAAACCCCGCTACGCACTTCGGAAGTAATTCTATAAGGACCTTCCCAGTTTATGCCGAGTTTCCCGGCGTTAACTTCCTTTGTATTCTCATAAACTTTTCTTAACACAAGGTCACCCACGTTGAGTTCGCGGTTCCTGACCCTTGAGTTATAATACTTCGCGATCGTACTTTGGTAATGTTGTAAACGAACCAGAGCTCGATCGCGCTTTTCATCGATAAAATCTAGGGCATCCCGAAGAGACTCTTCGTTTTCCTCGGGCATCTTGGGATTCAAAGTCACTCGGACTCCTGGCACAGCGAGCTCCGCCGGGACTACTGCCTCCATCCCATATACTAACGAGAAAGGGGTCTCATGCGTCGACCGTCGGGGTGTAGTTCGGATAGCCCATAATACGCCCTGCAGCTCTTCAGCCCATCGCCCTTTATATGAATCCAGCCGTTTTTTCAAATTAGCCAGGATTACTTTATTCATAGCTTCGGCTTGGCCGTTCCCCTGCGGATAACGAGGCGTGGACTTACTTAACCGAATCTTCCAATGAGCGCAAAAAGCTTCGAACTGCTTCGATACGAACTGTGATCCATTATCAGTTACAATCTCGTATGGGAGTCCGTGACGGCAAATCACGTCTCTCCACACGAATTGCTGGACCTGAGTGCTCGTTATAGCGGAGTATGCACCCGCCTCGACCCACTTGGAGAAGTAGTCGGTAAGAACCAGTAAGAACCTTACTCCCCTTGTCGAGCTATGGAGCGGTCCTATTATATCCATCGACCACCTCATGAACGGGTACGGGGCCGAAATCGACGACATAAGCTCCGAAGGTAGGTGAATCGTTGGTGCATGCTTCTGGCATTTTTCACAGTTCTTCACATACTCTTCGCAGTCCGCCTTCATCGTCGGCCAAAAGAAACCATAACGCTTAACCTTGACCACCAGAGTCCGGGCCCCCGAGTGATCCCCGTTAGGTCCTTCATGGATTGCCCGCATTACTATCCTTGGTGATTCGCCGGCGATGCAGGTTAAGTACGGACCTCCGATGCTACGGCGAAGTAGGCCCTCGTTGTGTAGGCAAAATCTGGCTGATATGATCTTGATTTTCCGAGCCTGCCACTTATCCGAGGGGAGCTCACCTCCCTTTAGATAAGCCAGGATAGGAGCTCTCCAGTCCATTCCCAAGCTACCAGTAGGGGACTCCGGCTCTCTTCCAGATTTTTCCCTTCCGGGTTCCTTGCTACAAGGAGTTCGCACCTCGGGGGTTCCGGATAATGCTTCGGACTCCTCCCCACTTTCAGGGAAAGAGAGATCCATAGGGACTGGAGCGTCCCTCCGAACTCTGACGGCCCTGGTTGGGACAACCGGCCTCTCGGGCACCGCCTCTCCCCTATCAAGTCGACGTTGCATCGATCTGGTAAGGACATTTACCTCACTCAAGCAGACGCTGGGACGTTCCAGGACCTCCACAGGGATAATTCGAGTAAACGTAGGGTCCGAAGTTGAAGCGAGGGATGCAAGCGAATCGGCAGCGGAATTCTCGGCCCTCGGAATCTTTACCAGTTCGAAGTGCTCGAACCGTCCGGCTAATTCTTTTGCTGCAGCTAAGTAAGCTTCCATACGCCCGTCCTTAGCCTCGTACTCACCCGAAAACTGACTTGCCACCAACTGTGAATCACAAAAAGCACGGAGCTGTCGGACCCCGATCCCCGCGGCCAACCGGAGCCCAGCTAGCAATGCTTCGTATTCGGCCTCGTTATTCGAGGCGTCAAATGCTAACCTAAACGACTGTTCAATTACTTCGTTAGAGGGTGCGCGGAGTCTTACTCCGACGCCGCTGCCGTGTTTGGACGAGGCTCCATCCACATGGAGGATCCAAGGTCCCTCCACTTCCCCCTCTGCTCCGGCAATGGGTAACTCGACCAGGAAGTCAGCGAGTACTTGAGATTTAGCGGCGGTTCGAGCTCGGAACTCCAGATCGTACTCACTGAGCTCGATTGCCCACTTCGCCATCCTTCCGGACTGGCTTGGGCTATGGAGAATAGTCCTCAAGGGTTGCGAAGTTAGGATCACGACCGTATGGGACTGAAAATACGGCCGAAGTTTCCTGGCCGAGGTAACCACGGCCAGGGCCAACTTTTCCATCATGGGATATCGTGCTTCGGCTCCTGTGAAGGTTTTACTTACGTAAAACACCGGCCTCTGGTTCCCCCTCTCCTCCCGAACCAACACCCCACTAACGGCATGACCCGATACTGCGACATAGAGGAAAAGGGGTTCTCCCAGCTCGGGTTTAGCGAGGACGGGGGGTTCGGACAGATATCGTTTTAGCTGCCCGAACGCCTCCTCGCACTGTTCATCCCACCGGAAGCTCCTATTGCCCTTCCGGAGGAGCTCGAAGAAAGGCATACACTTGTCAGTAGATCTTGAGATGAATCTATTAAGCGCTGCGACCCTTCCATTCAAGCGCTGCACTTCGCGAAGGTTCCGTGGCGACGTCATTGACAAGAAAGCTTTAATTTTCCTTGGGTTTGCCTCTATCCCTCTTTCGGTCACAATGTAGCCTAAGAACTCCCCCGAAGGAACTGCGAATGTGCATTTGGTGGGATTCAACTTCATACCGAACTTATTGAGGATCGCGAAGCAATCCTCGAGATGCCCGACGTGCTGATTGGAGTTCATCGATTTCACCAACATATCGTCAATGTACACTTCCATCGTTTTTCCCAATAGCTCGGCAAACATCCTGTTAACCAAGCGCTGGTAGGTCGCCCCCGCGTTCTTTAACCCAAATGGCATTACTTTGTAGCAAAAGGTTCCCCGATCCGTAATAAAAGACGTCTTTTCTTGGTCGTCGGGGTGCATCATGATTTGATTATAGCCTGAAAAAGCATCCATGAACGTGAGCAGTTCATGCCCCGAGGTGGACTCCACCAGTCGGTCAATATGCGGGAGAGGAAAACTGTCCTTAGGGCACGCCTTATTTAGATCAGTAAAGTCAACGCAAACCCGTGACTTGCCATTTTTCTTCTTGACTACCACCGTGTTCGCCAACCATTCTGGGTACTGGACTTCTCGGATAAGCCCAGCTTCGAGTAACCGGTTCACCTCGGCATTTACCACATCAGCCCGCTCTTTTCCCAACTTCCTACGCTTCTGCCGAACTGGCTTGAAAGCCGGGTCGACGTTGAGCTCGTGCGTTATTACGTTAGTATCGATACCAACCATTTCCTTCACTTCCCATGCGAAGGTTGACTTATTCCGGCGTAAGAAGCTGACCAACTCCTCTTTAACTTCCGGGGACAAACCCGCCCCAATTTTAACCTTCTGCTCGGGGAACAACTCATTTAATTCTATTTCCTCGTAGAGGTCGCCGCTAATCTTGCCCTTCATCGGGTTCTTGGCGCCCCCGAGCTGTGGTTGCTATTGGACCAATAGCTTGTGTCCGGCTAGATAGCAGCTCCGGGCTACGCGTTGACTCCCCAAGATTTCGCGGACTCCGTTCGGCGTTGTAAACTTGACGCACTGGTGGTAGGTAGACGGGACTGCCTTCATTTGGTATAACCACGGGGTTCCTAGAATGGCGTTGTAAGCTGCAGGTCGGTCGAAGACAGTGAACTCTATCATTTTAGACGTTCCTTGCACGGCAACCGGGAGGGTTATGGTCCCCAAAGACATTGAGGTCTCGCTGGTAAATGATACCAGAGGGGCCGGAGGTCCCGTAATATGACTCTTATCGATCCCCATCCTGACGAGTGTATCCAGGAAGATTAGGTCTACCGAGCTCCCTGTATCGACCAATATCCTGCACACTTCGTGGTTCGCTACGTCCAACGTAATGACCAGAGCGTCGTCATGGGGGGAGTCCAGGTCCTCAGTCTCATTCTCAGAAAAAGTTATCTCGGGGTAAACCTCGCATGTTTTCTGCCTCTTCGGACCTGACTCACTCAGTTTCCTCTGGTGATCTTTTATGGCTCTGATGGAGTTCCGGAACATCCTAGACCCCCCCATGATGACGTCAATACGCTTCTTCGTTCCTTGGGGGATCTCTTCGATAAGGGCCTTAGGCTTTTTTGCCGGGGGAAGCTCCTCCTCCTCAGCAGCCATTTCAGCCACGAGCTGGACAGTGTTCTGCGCTTGATCGAGTTCGTCAATTGTTATATCTGGCATCCCCCCGCTAACGAACCTCTCCGCAAGCAGGTGCATTAGTTTTTTGCAGTTCCTGGTGGCATGTCCAGCGACCTTGTGGAGTTCGCAGAAGGAGTCATCGTCCTGCTCTTCTCGGACCCATTTGTTGGTGGGCGAGGCCCCGTTCCTACCTCGCGGCCCGAACTGTGACTTCGATGACCCCCCTTTCGGACCTCCCTTCTGGTGATCCACCGCGAAGGTGCCCGGCCCCGGCCTTTGACCCTGGGAACTCCGCCGGGCTCCTTGATCGAAGCTCGGCTTGGGACTCACCTTGTACTTTTTCGCAAGCGCGGCTTTTTCCTCTTCCGCCACTATCCAGTTCGAGGCCCGATGAAGGGCATCCTGGATATTGGATGGGCGATTAACCGTCAGCTCCTCCCGGAGCCGGGATTCGTGCCACAAACCGTTTTTGAGAGCAGACAAAGCAGCCGAATCGGAGAGTCCTGGGATCTGAACCATTATCTCTTTGAACTTTGTGATATAAGACCGAAGTGAGTCATTCGGTCCCTGACTTAGATTCCACAACTGAGCGTCGGTCACCCCAACTCCTATGAAACTAGAATACTGCTTCACGAATGTCGTGGAGAGCTGGGTAAAGCTATCGATCGTGCCTTCCTGAAGCGAAGCGAACCACAGGAGGGCTGGTCCGACGAACGTTTCAGCGAAGAGCTTGCAATACCCTGCATCCTCCTCGTGAGGCTCGAAATCCACCCTTCCCACCGTAAGGAGGAAAGTATGGAGGTGGACCTTGGGGTCTCCTTTCCCTTCGTAGCTGAGAAACTTGACTTTCCGCGCATCCTTGATACGCATTGTTGAGATTCTAAGCGAGAAAGGAGTTCGCTTTGACTCCTCAATGACCCGGTCGATGTCCGGAGCAGAGCTCGTCGCATGATGGACCTTTGACTGCATGGCCCGGATCTCGTTCTGGAGGAATGAAATTTCGGGGTTGGGCGCAATCACCCCCGCATGCCGAGGTGGAGTGCGGATATGACCAGGCGTGGAGTTCCTACTCGCAGGAGGGGGAGTTTCCCGACCGGAGTCTGAAATGGCCGCCCTCTGCGGGGGCGCCGACATCGACAGACCAGCCTCCCTTGGCTGATCTCCTGCCGAACTCGTAGTGGTTGGGACAGCCGACCGCCCGCTCCCCGGAAGTGCTGTTGGTAGCGTCCCTCCAAAGTCCAACACCCGGGGCCTGCGGGGCGTTGTGCCAACAGATGCTCCCTCCATGAGCGCATCCACCTGAGCCGCGTAGGCATTATGGGCGCTGGAAAGCTCGGAGACGGTTTCGGACAGGGCGGCCACCTGAGCAGTGGACCGCTCTTCGAAACCTCCGAGCTTCTCCGAGAGTGCAGCTGTAGCCGACTGCTGCTGCTCCGTCTTACCAGATAAATCCTGCAGCAACTTTTGAATAAAATTGAGAGTTACCTGGCTGTCATCACCCGACATCTTACTAGGCTGATGATTGGAGGTCGGAAACAAGGGAACGGTGGGTTAGGGAATAAGTGTCCCCACAGACGGCGCCAAAATGTGGGAGTGGGATCCGCGAACTGGAGATGGGACGAACTTGAGTGGGTTCCTGATTCCCTGTCCGAACTTGCAATAAGACTTGCTAAACGAGAGAGAATTGTTTTAAGCTTTATTCAGTATTTTTCAGTCAAAAATCCGACCTCTTACAGTTAGTTCTTTCCCCCTACTTATACTATTCTAACATACAATTAATGACTAGCGGGCTCCGCTCCGTAAATCACGCTTTCATCATCAAGGCTCCGCTTGACCCGCTGATAGTCCGTTTCGATTCTCTTTTCGAACTCCTGACTCCTTGACAGCATACGCCTAGTGGGCCGGGATCAGCTACTATAATGGGCCTTGGCTAACAGCCCGGTAACGAAGCAGGCCGTTAGCCCGTAATGCCGATTCCGGTACCCACAGTATCATCAAAAGTTAAGTCGTTCCCAAGTATCTCCCACTGTCTTCCTCGACGGCGAAATCTACCCATCAAAAACTTTCATTCTGCTACATGCTAATGGCATTAAAAAAATTTTAAAAAGGAAGACCTACTCAACGTACTTAATTTGTATCCATTACTTAAACTAATGTAAATATCAAAAGAGTGAAATACACTACAAACCTGAAAGTACCTTCTCTCCTCCGAGTAGACATTGGAATAATGGTTGCATTTGAAATATATTGTATGGTGGTAAATGTCAATTAATTGTCATTAATTGTTTGTCATTTGGATTTTGAACAGAATATGAAGAGTCGTCTCTAATTTTTTTTTTTTTTTTTTGGGTATAAATTTGTATATTAAAATTGATTTCAGCTCAAAGTTAATAAAAAATAGATACATATTTAAGTGAAACCGAGATATGTAAAAATGACTCAAAAGAGCTGTACCATTTCTGAGTCATGTAAAATTTGTTTTCAAAATCTAGTTAAATGATACTAACATATTTCTAGAAAAGGAAAAAGAAAAAAAAAACATATTTCAAGAAAACCAAAAGAAAAATGTGTTAATTTAGAAAAAATATAATAATAAAAAAAATCAAACAGTCAGGGTGTGAATGGTTACAGCGGCTGGAGCAGACAAAACCATGTATGGACCGAACCGCTTTTTATTTACCATTCACTAATTGTATTTTTAGTAGTGCGGTCTCAAAAAATACCAAAAAAAAACCCGTCTCAATAGTCAATAGAGTTGTTTTACCGCGGTTTGTTGTCCGTCCTAAAAATAGAGTAGACTAAACCGTTGACAGATTTGTCCATCCCGACCACTATAACCATTCACACTCTCATATTTTACACCTGAGAGTACGTTTAAAAAGAAAAAAAAACAATTTCACATTAAACGAGGCCGAAGACGATAAACGGTTCAATGAGTTTGTGAGTCTCGATGAAGTTTTGTCATTTACGAAGCCTTTTATAATATGGAGACGTTTCCGATTCTATTTGCATGCATTCTTTCTTTATAAACCAAATGCTTTCACCCTTCGTTCTTTATTCGTAGACGACTAGAATTCACAGGTCCGTTATTTTTTCTTTCCTGTTTCTGATTTCAACATTACATATTTTTTTTTGTAGGGTTATGTCCTGTGTGTGACTTGTTCTGTGTTTTGTCTTGTTACTAATTCGTTAGCTTGACTCTTTTGGTGTTCTTCTCTTTGTGTTTAACAGTAACTTGGGTTTTGTAAGATATGGACAAGATCAATGAATTGCCTGATGACGTGCTAGTGAAGATATTAACGTTTCTTCCAACAAAAGAAGCTGCATCCACTTGCGTTTTGTCTAAGCGTTGGGAGTTTCTTTGGTTGTGGTTGCCTAAACTTGACTACACTATTCCATTTGCTACGAAGTGGGTTGGTCTTGGTCTTCTGGATTTTATCAACAAAAATCTGCCATGTACGTGAGCTTCATATTTCTTTTCAATTGGTGGACGTAAACATACTTCCGAGTAGCTTTTTTACCTGCAAATCGCTGGTGACATTGAAACTCTTTTTTTTGTGGGTAACATAGATGTTCCCGCTATGGTTTGTTTTCCCTCTTTAAAAACTTTGCACCTTGACGGTGTGTCATTCGTAGATGGGAGATCTCTTCAGGATCTTCTATCTATTTGTCCTGTTCTTGATGATCTATGGGTGGACTTTTATCATTACTTCAATGAGGAAGCTCTTCCGTTAACTATCATCGTCCCGACTTTGCAGAGTTTAACACTCTATATACAGACTTAAAAGGTTTTAGATGCGTATGTGATAGATACTCCATCTTTAAAGTATTTGAAATTTGAAGACTTGAATGATGAGGAACACTACTGTTTACCTAAGAATATGCCTAAGCTGAGGGAAGCATATCTCGATGTTGAACTCCCAATTCTTAAGTGTCTTATTGGATCAATCACATCTGTCAAGCGTCTCACAATATGTTTAGAGGTAATTAATTTCCAAGTTGTTGATCCTATTTCTAGAATTCTCTGTCTACATCACTGATAGTGAGTTATTAACATTTACCACACAACCAAGCTATTAGTCTCACAAAGTTCATGTTTCAGATGGTTAATTATTTGTTTAATATAGTATGATATATGGGGTAACTTTTATTATAAGGTTATAACGCTCAATCTCTCACTTATAGTTTTAAATCATTTAATATATTTTAATAATTTATTTCTATTATAAATCCAATTATGTAGAGCCACGTGACAAATATGTTTCTTAGACTATCTCCGGTATATTTCTCTATTTTTGCATCTAAAATAGAAAAACTCTATAATTGAGATGAGTTTTACTCTAATATGTATTCCTCTAAATAGAGTAATTAATCCATATATATTATATTTTTATTTTAACATTAATACATTTTATTTATAAAATTTCCAAATCAACCCTTTTATAAAACCTTCATAAAATTATGATAATTATAAAAATTTAACTTTTATTATTAAAAAATACATTGCATCATATCCAAACAATTATATAACATACTATGTTTTGATCATTAGGGTTTTTTTCTTTTTTGTGAAACAATCAGTAGGGTTTATGGGGGCATTTTAAACTATTCGCTGTCGCAGAGATTATAAGCTTTATCGTTCCAGTAACAATCGAGCCTGCACTAACATTAACTCAAGGTTAGCTTACAGGTTTTTCTAGGTTTTGTCTTGTTCCATGCATCTTTCAAAAATTTCAGTATTTTCTATGGTTTTTTTCTTCTACCTATGTGCGTGGCTATGTTTTTAATTCGTTTACTTTGCCTATTCAATACAAATCCTATGAGTCTTATAGTGTTGTTATCTTGTGTCTTTTTTCTTTGTCGCTTGAAATTGCAAGATATGGACAAAATCAATGGATTGAGTGATGACGTTCTCGTGAAGATATTAACGTTTCTTCCAACAAACGTTGCTGTATCCACTTGCATTTTGTCTAAGCGATGGGAGTGTCTTTGGATGTGGTTGCCTAAACTTGATTTCTTTTCTTTGTGGCTTAAAAAGAATGGACTTCGTGATTTTATATACAAGAACCTGCCATTACATAGAGCTCATGTCATAGAAAGATTAAGTCTCCACATATATTTTAATCGAGAAATCGAACCTGAAGATATCAAACGGTGGATTGAAATCGCGGTTTCTCGCTATGTACGTGAGCTAGAGATTGATTATTCTCCCAAGAATGAAAACATATTTCCAAGCAACTTCTTTACTTGCAAATCGCTTGTGAGCTTGAAACTCAACCGCGTGACTCTCAAAGACGTTCCTTCTATGGTTTGTCTTCCTTCTCTCAAAACTTTGCAACTTAAACCTGTTGCACCCATAGATGGAAGATGTCTTCAACATATTCTATCTGGTTGTCATGTTCTTGAAGATCTATCTGTGCAGCTTTGGCTTAGTAACAATATGAGAGTGTTCACTTTAACCATCCCGTCTTTGAGGAGTTTATCACTCTTTTTACATAGTAATTTTAGCTTAGATGGGTATGAGATAGATACTCCTTGTTTAGAGTATTTGAAACTTGAAGACTGGACTCAACGGATACACTACTCTTTGATTAAGAATATGCCTAGGCTGAGGGAAGCATATGTCGATGTTCGACCCTTTCAAGAGTGTTTTGGATCAATCACATCTGTCAAGCGTCTCACAATATGTTGTAGAGAGGTAATAAAGTTTACATTTTATGAATTGCAAAATCTTCAATCTAGCTCATTTTTAGAATTGTTTTAATGATAGTATTAATATGTGGGCAGGAGGATCATGTTTATGGTGAAGGTTTTGTTTTCGACCAGCTTGAACATCTTGAGCTATGTGTGCGCAAAAAGGAGGTTTCTTCAAATCTCCTTCGCCAATTTCTCAAAGATTCTCCTAACTTGCGAAAACTAGACTTCTCAGTTTTAAAAGTAAGTTTTTTGAGACAAAACTATTGTTTCCTTGTGATGCACGGTATGGTTTTAATCTAATTTATCTTTTTATAGTTTCGGGAATTTTTGGGATGTTGAGGATGATGAACGTGGTGCTGTTCAACATGAATGCTTGTGGTCGAGTCTACAAATTTTCAACTGGTCAGGATACTTAGGAAGACCAAGACTTGTCTCAAGTCTCAACCATGTTGCTTCAATATGTTGACTTGTTTTTAATTGAGGTTTTGAATCAATAGACTACCAAATTTATGTGTTATGTATATTTTAAAAGATTACATTATATCATGCAAAAGAATATACAAGACATGTTTTAAGGGGAAAGAAGAAAGTGGCAAAAACCAATAAAAACTACTTAAGGTACAAATCTGGATTGGTCACGACTTCCCCAGCTACTATGTGACTGTGACCGATCAAAGAAGTCAGAACTATAATCTTGACTACCAAAAGCCATTCTCTGAAACATTCTTATCTGAGCAGATTGTTGTCTCGAGTCAAACACTTGGCTCTGTCCTGGTCTCATTCCGTTCGTTATGTCCGTTGCTTCTTCAAGTGTGTCTAAAGCTCTCACCACTTGGCTCATCTTTGGTCTTTTTGCAGCTGAGTGGCGGACACATGCAGCCGCAGCTTCTACCATTCTGAACATCTCTCCTGGGATGAAGTTGTTCCCTAGCCTCGGATCTACTAACTCGTCGAATTCTTCGTTTTCGATTGCTTGACTCAACAAGGGTCTTGCCTGATAAAAGTTTTTGCACCAGAGAGGGTTAGAGGACAGTAGTTTAATTCAGAGTTGTGTCTTTCAGACCTTGAATTGGGTAATAGCCAGCAAGAGTGTACGTAAAAGGGTTAATTAAATAGTACTCAAAGTATATCCCAAAAACAAGACATGCAATTTCATTTAACCAATTCACTGAACCATTAGGATCAAACCAAATAGTTTTAACTCTACCTAGTAGTACTTACCCATTCAACAAGGCTCTCATCACCAAGTGGCTGAGACGTATCTACGGGTTTGCGGCCAGTTATAAGCTCCAACAGTATCACCCCATACGAATAAACATCTGCCTTTTCAGATAGCTTTCCACTTGTTGCATATTCAGGAGCCATGTACCTACGAAAAGTTGACAGTTAAAATCGGTTAGTACTTCTCTGTGAGTAGTTCATTTGCACACAAAGAACATTGTAATAAATAGTGCATACACACACACCCAAAGGTTCCCATTACACGTGTTGAGACGTGTGTGTTTAAATCCAGTTCTTGTGCTATTTTAGCAAGCCCAAAATCCGCAACCTGTGAAAAAACTTTCTTTGGTCAGCGAGGCGAAACAAAGACTGTTAATGACTAGAATGAGTTAATATTATGTTACCAAGGCTTCAAAGCTGTTATCTAAAAGTATATTGGATGATTTAATGTCACGGTGAATAATACGGGGATGACCTGCCAAAGAGAGAAGCAGAACATAAGAATGAATCAAAATTAAGATCAGTACCAAAATTAATAAACAGCAGTAAAACTTACAGTCTTCATGTAAGTATGCGATTCCTCGAGCTGCACCAGCAGCGACCCTTACCCGAGTTTCCCAAGTCATAACTGGTCTTCCTGGAGCTGCAAAGACACAGGCATTGAAGTTTATGTAGTTATAAAAAGACATGTTTTTGGTTTAAGAAGATGAGGCAAGTACCATGGAGATGATAATGGAGAGTGTTGTTAGGTACATAATCATATACAAGCAACCTATGTTGCTCCGAGATGCAATAACCAACTAATGTAACCAAATGGCGGTGATGAACCCGAGAAATGATTTCAACTTCTGCTTTGAACTCTCTCTCTCCTTGACTTCCACCAATCTTCAACTGTTTAACTGCCACTTCCCTTCCGTCTGCAAGAACGCCTTTGTATACACAGCCGAACCCTCCCTCACCGAGAAGATTCTTATCGGAGAACCCACTTGTAACTTGAGATAATTCGTCATATGAAAACCATGATCTTTGGTTGCTAACCATGCCTGAATCAGACGACGCATACATGTAATCGCTACCAGAATGGCTTCTCATTTTAGGAGGAGCTGAAGAATGTGTGTTGAAGAGCACTACATCTGTCAACACGACTTTTCAGTTAATAAACAACTCAATAATGTGTTACTCAAATAAGAAAGACAAATCATGGATGTCTTGGTTCATACATTTGATGATTAGCACAGAGACAATCTACGAACCTACACAACTGATCAGAAATAAGAGTCGTTCTCGTCCTATATATGGCATGTATAAAGTAGCTTCTTATGTATTTACATACATGGTTTTATATCCTAGAGTTAAAGTATAAACCACAACACAGTACAGAAAAGACACATAAACCCACATCAGAAGCTAACTACAGTAGAAACATTTGATCTGATGCAGATTGATCAGACATTAAGAAAAATCAGCAGCTAAAACTCAGCGATAGTGTCATGCTTATAAGTTCTGAAACTGATCTATTGACAACACTCAATACACATTGTACAGACAAGACATAGAAACACAGTGTCAGAACTTCTGAAGAAAATAGCATCCAAAACTCAGTGAGTGTTCCATGCTCATTAAGCTTTTAAAACCGTAGTACTCACAACACTCAATACACATTTCTCTCAACAGTTCTCAAACAGTGAATGAACGAATGCACTAAAGTTTCTAACCATATTCTAAATGCAAAAGGATCTTAGATACACAATGCTGTTACAGAACCTGAGGTGTGTTCTTATATGTTATATTACCTGAGCCTTGAGGAGATGAATAAGCAGAAGGAGGCATAGTATATCCAACAAAGGTTCCAGGGTCCTTTCGCTTTCGTTTCCGAGTGAACCACACACCCAACACAAAAAGGCTAAGGAAAACCAATCCCACAATCACTCCAATAGCTGCAATACCACCAGTACCAACTCCACGCGAAGAACCAGTCTGCAAAGTGTTGTTTCCATTGTTTGAAGCTGGTCCAGTTGGTTTAGCAATTGGTTTCTCTCTAGGAACAACAGGTAATGGAGTTGGAGGAGGAGCTAAAGTAGAAGGATCAGTAGGATTTGAAGCTGGAGGAGAAGTAGAGGTAGCTGGAGGAGGAGGAGGAGGAGATGTGGTTGTAGATGGAGTTGAAGGAGAAGGCTTAGGTGGTGAAGGTGTTGTTTCTCCCGGGGGTGAAGGAGAAGGCTTTGGCGGAGGAGTTGTTGTTGTTGGTGGTGCTGGAGGTGAGGGAGAAGCATCAGGAGGTGGAGGAGGTGAGACAGTTTGCGGAGGAGCTGGTGGCGTTGTCGCCGGAGTTGATGGAGGAGGGGATGAAACCACCACAGGAGGTGGAGGGGAAGAAGTAACGGTGGGAGGAGGCGAAGTAACAATAGGAGGTGACGGTGGCGGAGAAGAAGAAGGTGGAGGTGATGATACAACTGGTGGCGGTGGCGATGATGATACTACAGGTGGAGGAGATTGCGGCGGAGAAGGAGGTGGTGTGACCGGAGGTGGAGCAGATGGAGTGGTCGGTAACGGAGGAGGTGCGGTGGTAGAAGAATTTGACGGCGGTGGTGATAAAATCGGTAAAGGAGGAATCAAACTCATTTCTTTTAACGAATCTAAAAAAGCAGTGAACTTTTCTTACTAACACTTTCGTTATCGATCCATTTCAATTCCAAAGATTGAAGCTTTATGAACAAACAAACCAAACCCTAATTCCACAAATCAGATTTCAATTCCCCAATTCTTCTGCAACCTCAAGTCAAACCTACTGAGCAAAAAAGCAACCTAATTTCTAAAAAACTTCAATACCCAGAAGTAAAGATTCAAACTTTAAGCTCAGATGAAACTAAAGGCACAATACAGAGCAGACCCAGATGAACAAAACTGTAGAAAGTTCCAAACTTTGGAGCTTTCACGCGGAAGATTCGAAATTGGAGCAAGAAACAGTTAAAGCAACCAGAAGAAAGAAAGAGAATGTGGTGAAAAGGGAAGAGCGTGAGTCTTGTCTGGACAAACGTGGAGGCAACTCTGTCTCTCTCTCTCTCTTTGGTCAGGGAGATATTTGACAGAGCGATTTACGCCTATGAGATAGTCAGACATGTGCAACAAGAAAGACTACTTTTTTTCTTTTTTTTTGTGTTGTGTCTTTGATCTCATCATCATTATCATTTTTTTTTCGTCTTTTTCTTCATTGACTTGAGCTTTTTTTTGGTTGCAAATCTCAATTACACATCAAATTATTCTCAAATCACAGCCGTATAAAATGCCACGTGAGTAATTATTTTTATACGAAATTTACTGGTATTTTACTATTTTCATAAGGAATAATTTAAAATTTTGGAAAGTAAAAAAGTGTAGGTATGGTGTGGGTGGAAAAAGGAATAAAAAAAGAGATTTTTGTTTTAAAAGTGTTTATGGTAAAATTAAGAAAAGCAATGTGAATGAATGGTGAACACATGTGCACTAATCATGGTGAAACTTTGTGCGCATGTTTGTTCCCTAAATTTGCTCTTTTTTAAATTATTGATTTTTTTTTTATAATTACTAGATTAGTTTACCGACGTGTTACAATGCTAATTATGCTATTAAGTTTGAACTTTAAAGTAGTGTGGGAGGACACTCTTATTTTTTTAGAGAAGAGTCAAATGTTTAAGATTTAGGTTTCAGGCAATTGAGCAAATGCAAATGCTTAGTGCTTAGTTCGTATATTAATAGTTTAGGTGCCAGTTCTAAAATTAGTATTTTCTTCGTTTTAAAATACATGATTTTTTGGCTTTTTTTTTGTTTTTCAAAAATGAATGATTTTCTCAGCTCTATGCACAATTCATTAGATTTTTATTGGTTTTAAAAATTTATATTATATATTCTATTTTTACATTGACGAAATTGTATTAATGTAAATATTAAAAAATGTTAAATAATGTTTTTATTTTTAAAAAAGTAATTTTTTTTAATCTGCGTATTTTTTCAAAAGATTTCTATTTCAAAACGGAGGGAATAGTATAATTAGGGATCGAGAACAAAATAGAACCAAAGATCGGATCGTTTCACTTCATTTTGATGGATGGTCTAGTCTTAACATTATGAAAGACAATTTAATCGAAAATATATATTATGTTAGTTGTGATTAGTAAGGTGTTCTATTTTTTATTTTTGGGGTTAGAGTATAACCGAAAACAAATTCTTCTAGGTCCACCATGTTTGGGGTGATTATTTTCTTTTTGTCATCAAACGACTAATAATTATATGTTCAGAGTAAAATGTTTCTTTAATCACTCTAAAATTAGTATACTCAGAAACATTTGATCGTACTTTTTCATTATAATATAACTTACTAATCACAAACCACTCTTTTTAAAAATCATTGAACATGTTCTCACGGGTAACAAAAAAAAGAAAAAACTTTCATAGGACTGTTAGGACTCTGATCAACTAGTGATATGTGACAAGTTCAAAACTTAAAAGAACCTTAACCCATGCAAAGGTAAGGAAGAATATGATATAGGATATTTTATAAATCAAATTACTTAACCCATGCAAAACTAAGGAGAAGAATTTTTTTTTTTTGTCATCATTACAAATTATACGTCTCTCTTTGAGAGAGATTTGAGAGGGACCGGACTCGAACCCAGATCTGGTGAAAAGGCAACAGAGGTGAGAACCACTAACCCACTTGTCCTTCTCAAGGAGAAGAATTTTTATTTAGCATTTTTTATTAATCAAATTAAGACATAGAAATGTGTAGTTATCTCTTGGAAAAACAAAAAAAAAAATTAGAAAAACTTTTGGCCCATACCTGTCAATTTTTCTATGTCAACAACCAATACCAAAATATAAATTTTAAATTAGCCTATGAATTATATGGCCCTAGGCCCCTAAGCATTGGCTACTCTTGAGTGATATTAGAATATTTGTTTTTTGTCTGTTTAGAACATGTAGTAGAGTAATAAGAGATGGAGAAAGTAAATATGTTGTAGTAATTGAGATATTTTATTGTAGTAGTAGTAGATAGGTTAGATGCTTTGAAAAGAATCTAAATGTCTAAGTCAGTACTAATTAGGATATTATCTTAAAGCATATATTCCATATTTCGTGGATGATAGAAAACAAAATTATGGATGACATGCATAATCGGAAACCGATCATGGTGATTGGTATTTTGAAACTTTGTGCGCATGTTTGTCCCTAATAAATTTGCTCTTTTACTTTGGAATTTTGGATTATATTAACCGAAGTGTTATACGACTATTAAGGTTTTGGAGTAGTGTGGGAAGACACTGATTTAAAGTATACTCAAATAGGTTTGTTTGGTCATCATAAAAAAACAAAGTCTACGCGGTCCATGAGATGTAAGGTCGTTTTTAAATAATCGTTTTTGTTTGTGGAAGACTTCACGTAGTCTTTGTTATCTCTTGTTACAAATTTAATATTTTATCATGCAACTTGCGGCAGCGTCCTATGTAGTTCTGTGTAAATATATGAAAGAAAGACAAGTCCATGGTAGTAGACTTGGGGATCAACACAGAAGCTTGGTCATCTTAATTCAGAGGTCAGCTCTTTTCTCTTCTCCCCCATAAGTAGGATTACTTTTTCTTCGTTCCAATGTTTTCAACCATAAGTAAGATCTTATCAATATCTGTTTTTGTAAAGTTGTAGATTTAGTCTTTAAAGTTGTAGAATTTTAGATATCCCCTTATGTTTTAATTGATAGATGGTAGTAGTTGCGCGTAAATCCGCTTCATCTAAGAAATTTGATCTTCCGCAGCTCGGTTTATGCAATTGGTTGTGTTGGTTCTTCGTTTGACATTATTTTTTTCTGTATTTTGTTAAGATTGATATAGTCAGTTTCAAGATGATCCAAAAGTTGGGAGCAAGAGGAATCAAGTTGAGTGAACGTTCGTGGGATGATGGATCTGATCATGATGATGTAACAAAGATATTCGTACAAGGGAGTCGTCAAGGCATAGCATCCTTGTATATAAACTATGTTAAGAATGGAAAACCGAAAGATGGATCAATCCATGGTTTCTTTGACTATGGTTTAACACAAACGGTATGTTCTAGGACTCGGCTACCTAAGGTGTCTGCGCGGCCAAAATCACATAGACATTTTTGTATTGGCAAAATCTGTCAAAACAAAAGTCAATGTTATTTTGGTCGAGGAATCTAATAATTTAGTTTTTTGTTATTTTTTTATTGGCTTTTAATTTATTTTCAACATACATAATAACTTAGATATATACAATTAAATTTATATAAAATACATGAATGTCTCTGCTGAATTGGTCAGGGTCAGGTGCTAGTCCCATTTTGAGCTTCTGATTGAACAATACTAATTTAAACTGTTTTTAAGTCCATTATTTAGGAATTGACGTTCATCGCCTAGAAGATTAATGTATTGATCATCACAAACTCATTTTTAGGTGAAGTTGATATATAATGCTGACGTTATTGTGGTGTTTTTACTTTCACTAATTTTGCAGTTTGAGATCAACCATTTACAAAACGAACATCTTGAATCTGTTGACGCGTACTACCACATAAAGTCATATGATTTGAAAGCAATTCAATTCAAAACCAATTTCAGGACCTCTGAACTGATGGGGTATACTTATGAGTGTACTATGTTCACGCTAGCAGTCAAAGGAAAGAAGATCATTGGGTTTCATGGATCTGATAGGGTACAGATATTCTCTCTTGGAGCTTACTTCACTTCTATCACCCCTACGAGATTAGAAGCCAAAGGTGGTATGGGTGGCAAGAAGTGGGACGATGGATTCGACCATGAAATCCGTGGGAGGGACATTCATAGACCGAGGAGGGATTACATCGCTGAAATTCAAAACATCCAAAGGGAGAATTTCTCCAACATATGGAAACCTCTCAAATGGAAGTCATACCAAACTTGTGCTCGAGAACAACGGTTGCGCTCTTGTTGGCTTCTATGGATTATCTTATGGATTACTTAGTAATCTTGGAGCATATTTTTCTCCAACACCTCCAACTCCTGCTGGGGAAAAGTTAGAAGCACTAGGTGGCAGTGATATTGGAGGTGCTTCTTGGGAAGATGGGAATAATTTCGATGGTGTGAGAAAGATATATATAGGAAAAGGCGAGGTTTCTATTGTATTCGTCAAGTTTATGTATAGCAAGGATAACAGGGTGGTGCTTGGAGCTGATCATGGTACCAACACATTACATGGAGTTGAAGAGGTGATTATCCTTTGGTTTTGATCCTCAAGTTTCTATTGCATATGTTTTATTTATGAAATTGTGTCCCTGATGGATTCGGATTTTTTCTTGTTTTCAAGTTTGAGCTGGACTATCCAAGTGAATACATCACAACAGTGGAGGGAAATTATGATATAGTACATGGAAGTGATGATCTTAATGTTATACTCATGCTTAGGTTCAAGACTAATAAACGAACCTCTCCAGCTTTTGGATTCGGCAAAATATCAAGCTTTGTTCACCATAAGCAAGGCTACAAGATCGTTGGTTTCCATGGGATATCCGGTAACATGCTTCAACAAATTGGTGTACATGTCCTTCCCATTACTGACGAGGGAGCATCTACATCAAACTGAACTCGATCGAAACATTCTCTACCAAGCTTGATCATACTTCTTTAATAAATCTCCTTATCTTGTACTCGAATACGTTGTTTGTCTTATGTTATTTGGTGTGTCTTTTTAATCTCATTTAATAAGACAAGGTTTCAAAAATACAACTAAGTTCAAATTTATGTTTGACAATAACAATGTTGCAACTACAGATAGTTTGGAGTACTTTGGTTTATCTCTGTGTTCGGTCCAGTTAACCGTTTGAGCTTTGCATTAATTAATAATTAAATAACGACAGTTATATAGTTTAATATCTTAAATGCCAAGCTGTAGTGTATAAGTAAAAAAAAAAAAAGTTACATATATAGTTTAAAAATATATTTTCGTGTAAAGATTAACATGTACGATAATTTAATTAAGTGCTGGATAATAAAATAGTTCATATATTTTACAGTTATTTTTCTTGTAAACTAATTCATAGCAATTCTGAAGTTTCGTATATCTTTTTTTTTAATTTAATGTTAAATTATATTCAAAGAAAAAATATCGTTTTTACAACTAGTGCATCGGGTAACTGAAGTTGATTTGAAAAACTTGTTTAAATAAACTTATTTAAATAAATTTAACGCTGAGAATAAAACAAAAGTTGTAGTCCTTGCTCGTATCGTCTATTACCCATCCGTTGAATGGTTGAGATCTGATTTTGGACTTGTCAATCAATCAACCGAATTAGATGGACTGTATTCTGCTGTGTTTCTCCATGTCGGCCATTTTTCTCTCGCCAAATAGTGTGGGCAGTAGCTTGAAGAACATAGCGTGCAAGAAATCCCTCGATGCAATCCACCTGAGGACTTGAGACAAAAGCAAGTATCTCTTGCCACACATTTGTGTATCGTGCTTTAAAGACTCCGCGTATTGGAAGATATGCATTGAAACCTCAAGATTACGACAGTGTTATTTGGCAGTGAAGGGACCATTTTCATAATAACAAAACATAAATTAAATATGGCTATATCTATATATGGTAACGTGAATATGTCAGCAATTTAGTTGATGGAAAAGAAAAATTTGGACTATACACATACCACCAAGTGCCTCGTACCCCTCCACAGGGACAGCCACGCTAAGTAGACAGTCGTTTTTCATACTCGACAATTTTTATGAATTATTGCATATCTCCCAGTATGGCAACAATGTGAGAGGTTGTTGTAATGTCACTGCCATTGTTGATTTGGGAGACGCTGCGAAGTTGCTAGAAATTCCAGTGAAAACCTTCATCGCTATCGCTGCAACGAGTAAAAGAACAATGTTACACGTCTAGAAAATTATGAAATCTTAAAAGATTAATAAAGAATAAACCCTCTTTATTAATTAGCTTTAGGAAATCACTCAAAACTTATAAAACTCTCAATCTCTCAAAACTCATAATTTATGTCACACATTGACATCTTCTTACATAGAGAAATCATAATCAAAACCCTAGCTAATCTAAATAAGAAAGTATACATGTTTATTAGGGATACAATATCCCATACCGGAAGATGGATAAGGATCCTGACAGTATATAAGATAGAGGGGTCTCTCCACTAATTGCTAGTTGGTTTTAAGTTGGAAGTCTACAATCTAATATAGATAAACTTTTAAACTTCCTATTCTCTTTATTAATTCATATCTCAGTTATCTTATAACTCAAGCTATATATATTCAAGCTTAAACCAACAATACGGGTACGGCCATATATAGATACCCAAACCCTGAGTTCTGGCTCCTGTTCTTACTCGGTCAGCCATCTAAGGAAGAGTTAGTTGGTGTAATTGATAATCTAATTGTTTTTATAGTTACAAAGAAAGGAAAATATCGAAAAAGATTAGTGTGGAGGTTGGCTAGAATCATTGAAAGAAGATACTAAACAGTATAGGGGAAAGATACTAAACAGTAAAGCTGGCTTAAAACAAATACAAATACATGTATAGTAGTTTTGAAACACCGATGTAATATTTTCTTGCAAACTTTTAAAGTCCAAATCATCAGTAACTTTAACAATGATTTAGAGGGTTTATTATAATCTTTCAAATATTATAATTATGGCACGCAACTCAACTTCGTCTTCCATGAAATTTTGAGCGAAACTGAACATTTTTACATACTTACGTAAAAAGAATGTAATTATGCTAAATATGTGTTCGTAAATTAATTTATAAAATTTTGAAGCAAAATCAAAGGTAAAAGTAAATATGTATTATGAGGGAATAAAAGACAATGAAAATAGTTAGGTCAAATGCGACATGGCTTCGGAAACCAAGTCCGTGCCGTTTGATATTTACTCTTACGTATGGATTTATTTTCTTTATTTTCGACTATTATTTGATATTTATATATAATTTCATTTTAATACACACTACTATGGTTCAAAATATTTTGGTGCTATTAAATTTTCTTCTAGTTATATATGTAGTCGAGAAATAGCATCTGCATATTTTATGATATTTATATATATTTAGTATAGTTTAATTAAGGCAAAAGCGAGTGAAAATAGTCGTTGAGCAGAAAAGATAGAGAATAGAAGGCATATACAATCTAAGGATTGATAACCTTCTATATTTTTGTCACATACACTGACAATTATTGAAAACAACAAAAGCAACACTGTGAAAGATGCCAACCCCTTTCACCTCCAAATATACAATACATTTCATGGATATGGTTGTCTAGGCAGTTTCCACTGCATTCATCGAACCCTTGGTGCAGACTGTAGAACATGCCAAGGCACAATTTCCAGCAGCTTTATTCACGATTTCACTTGCATCTAGTTATCGAAACAAAATTTGAAACGTATCATATATATGTTCTCTTGTTTGTTATTTTTTAAGAATTGATAGTATTAGTAATGATAAAGAGTTTCTCGAATGGTTGCTTTACCGGAGGTCTGAAGAGTGGTTAAAGCACTGCACACAGAGGATACACATCCAACCTTGCAGTATTCACTTACAACATCACCTTTAAGACAAAAATCAAAACACAAAAGAAACAATAAAATCTTGAATGATGTTGTAACAAATAACATACTTAATAAAGCACAATATTAATAAATCTACCTGTGTTTTCGAGATTATCCCTAGGAAATCCGTCAGGACATGTACCACTAGTAACGAATGTGCAGCCACTGTTCTTTCTACAGTCTTCCCTGGGAAATTTGAAAAAGCGGCAAGTATTATAGATATTTCTAGCAAAGGTGTTAGGACAGCAGCTCTTTGCATCGACTTGGATTTGTGCCATGAAGAGGCTCATTACGAGCATACTTATAATCAAAGTTTTGCCTTCCATCTTTGGATTGATCAGTTGTTTGATTGCGAAAATGTATATGTGGAGAGTTATAAGCTTGAATTGATGAATTTGTGATGAAACAAGGCTCCCTTAAATACTAGGTTGTCTATAATGGGTAACCACAAACTTTGTTTGATAAGTTTATTACATGCTCTCTAGCTATAGACTGTCTCTCCAAAATCCAAATAGTTTGTTAGAAGTTAGAACGTGCTTTTAGGTGTTTCTATTTTTTTTTTTTTTTTTTTTTTTGGGAATTGGAGATTTGGGACCAAATATAAATGCGTGGTGCGCTAAAATTACCAATAACATGAGACCAAATATAATGCATGTTTTTTTTTTTTTTCACTTGAATAAAATTTATATCTAGGTTTTCTTAGAAAGGAAGCCAAACTACATATTATCGTCATTTGTGTGGATGAAGTGGATGAAGTGCTTTTTTTTTAGAAGGATGGGCGAGAAAAAAGGATTATATTATCGTCATTTGTGTGGGATATAGATTTTTTACAGTTTTTTCTTTTTTATTTCTGTAGATTGATAATCAGTTTTGGCCTCAATCCTAACCTAATAATCATTTTTGGTTTTAGTTTTTTTTTTTCATCCTTACACGTTTAATTTATCATCTGTTCAGCACTTCTTTTTTTAAATTAAACTGTAAAAGAGAAATTTACGTGGCAAAATTATATTGGTAAGAGTACTTGTGTTTTTTAATATCAATTTTGTACATAAAAGTTTATAAACTTGCAGGAAATACACATAGTTCGATACATTATTAGTTGAATAGTGATTATTCCAAAAGCGGTAAAGTTGTATAATACTATAAAATTTTAAAGTTGTAACGTTGATTTTGTTTCAAGACACTCTCTAGTTTCCTCTATTTGTAAAATAGGTATTTTAAAAATATCCTTTTTTTTCTTTAACCAACTCTCTTGTGGTTACAAGAGAGTTGTGTACAAATATCCTCTTCTTTGATCTCTTTGTTGTGTACAAATATAAAAACAAAAGAGCAATTGAAGCTTTATGAAAGTAAAAAACTGTTTACTAACAAAACTTTTGGTAAGTTTTTATTTATTGAAGCTTTATGTAAATCAGCACTTTCATCATCTCAATGATCTCATGTTATTGGTAATTTGTTTCAAATATTTTTAGGCAAATTATTAGGCAACAAGCATTTATTTGGTCCTAACATATGAACAAATCTCCAATACAAAACCAAAGAGTTGGTTAAAAACAAAAATAACACAAAACATGTTCTAACAAATTATTTGGATTTTTGTCCCATAGTTTAATCTCCCTTCTATATCCTATATTTTATAGTCTCTTATAATCTTCCATATGTTACCAACAAACTAAGTATTTCACAATTTTTTTTTTTTTGTTGTGTACAAATAACCAACATAGGTTAGAAATTATAGAAAGCTTGGAAGCTTTAGGGTCTAAGAACAACTTCATCGGTAAATACCCTCACCGTTTCTAAAAATATTTTATTTTAATCATTTTCTTTTAATTATTATTTATTTAAATAATCAAAAAGAAAGAAAAAAAACTAACCTATTGTAAAATAACAGCTGTTGAGAACCGTTTCTCTGGCGTTCTCGTTTGAGAGACGAGTCACAACTTCTCTCCTCCTTTATTACTACTTGATATTTTTTAATTAGTCAGAACCCCTTATCAAAGACTGGCGTTGAGGTTGCTCTAAGGTCCAAGAGAAACCGTGGTTGATGGATCCGGCCATAATAATGTTACAACTATATGTATGTCGCATTTACTGATGAAATTGTAAGTGATGCAGCTAAATTATTCAATTATTTTTTCTTTTTAGTTAATTTATTATAGTTATTCTAAAATATTATAATTTTTAGAATTAATGTTTTATTATAAATAGCCTCTTAGGCCTTCTATTGTATTCAGTTATTGATGAACTGATTAATCGCAAGATTTTAAAAAGGTTTTTATAAACCATTGTGAAAAGTATTTATAAGCTCAAGAGCTTTTGCGAAGAATTTAAATGAAGACTCTCAAACCCTAGATTTCAGGTATTCTAAGAAATCAACGGATCTGTAGTTCTATCCTTAAAAGCTTCTGCTACTTTTAAAAGCTTATGCTACTTCAGTTGGTAGTGGCAGCACATCATCTTCTCACATTGTTGATATATCAAGCTTTGTTCACCATAAGGAAGGCTACAAGATCGTTGTATTACATGGAATGTCCGGCAATATGCTTCAACAAATTGGTGTCCAAGTCCTACCCATTACAAACGAAGCATCTACATGAAACGATACATTCTTCACCAAGCTAGAGCATACTCGAATATGTTTTTATCTTACGTTATTTGATGTATCTTTCTTAATCTCATTTAATAAGACCATGTTTATAAAATACAACTAAGCTCCAATTTATTTTTGACAACAACAATGTTCCAACTACATATACTTTGGAGTAGGGATGGGCATCACTTTGGTTTGTCTCTGTGTTCAGTCCGGTTAACCGTTTGAACTTTGCATTAATAATTTTAAAAACAGTTACAGTATATAGTTTCATATCTCATTTTTCCCAAAAAAAAAAAGTTTCATATCTCAAATGCCACAAACCAAAAAAAATCTGTAATATATCAAACCGGTATAGGCTATTGGAGCTAAACAACAAGAGGAACCTTGGACAAAGACTCTCGTGTCATCTCTTCGCTGAATCATAAATCTATCAAATTGCCTTGTAAATACTTGTCGTAAGAGGTAAGGTCGTACGTAGTGGCCATGTCCACACATAGCATTTTAGTATCACTTTTGCTTCTCCTGTTTCTTTGCATCGGAGACTCTCTCTTATGATTGTAGCAGTGGCATGAGTCGGTTCGAACGCCGGTATTAATTATCTTTTCTGTTCTTGCAAACTAAATACCACCAGCAACAAAATTAGACCGGAAAGTTGATATTACAGTCCAATGAAAATACAACATGTAAGTTAACTAAAAGCTAATTGAGGTGTTGAGAGTTTTGAAGAGTCGCGATGAACCACCTTGGAAACATTCGATTTGAGGAATTAACATTGCTTCCACATATCATGAACATGTGAATCATTGGTGCCTTTCCATGGTACCGTGATCCTCCTGTTGAAAAACCATTGACGAAACACAACAAATTAGCTGAAAGAAACAAAAAAAAAAGGAAATCAAGAATCAAGAACATCGAATTCAAGAACTCAAGAAATCAAGAATCAAGAAACCAGAAGTAAGAAGTCTGAGAAGCCTTAAAATGTGTTTCTCTTAGGTTTAAAACTTACTTGTTTTGGTTCGATCCTCCACCTGCAAAATGGTTAAATTAAATTTTTATTTTGGCCTTTTTTTTATGTTTTGCTTGTAGCCCTGAAAATATCAACGACGGCCCAAAAGCTTATTATTTACAGGCGTGGATAGAACCAGGAATGAAGTCATGCCCTAAAGTATGCCGTATCGCCGAAATCATAAGCGTAAACCCTTTTGACATATGTTTAGCAAACAATGTATAATTTGTGAGATATATGTTTTTTGGAAAAAAAATAAACAGTATCGTCAATGCAACATTTTGATATATGTCTACTTAAATGGCAAAAATTTCATATTAGCAAATAATTGGATTGGTTAAATTTTATACTACTCTGTTTCCGGTCTCATATTTTGGATATATTGATATCTTAATTTATTATATGTTTATATATATATAGAGAAATTCCATAAGATACCATCTTTTAAGTTTTTTTATTCCAAAATACCACAATTTTTTTATTTTTCCAAAAATATAATAAAAGTTTAATTTTTGCAAAAATACCACAAACATCAAAAATTGAATTTTGAAAGTGTAAAATTTTCCCTTTTTTATGTTTGAGTTGACTATTTATATTTAGGGTATAGTTTTAAGTGGTAGGGTTGACTATTTATATTTAGTGTGTAGGATTTAGAAAATAGTTTTGAATATTTAGAAAACAACTCATCGTCACTTTCAGTAAAGTTATTGATTTTTTGTTAAAAGATAAATGGAGCAATTATTTAGATCACACGATAAACAAAACTTCAATGCGTATTGGAAGATATGCGTTGAAACCTCAACATTATGACAGTGTTATTTGGCAGTGAAGGGACCATTTTCATAATAACAAAACATAAATTAAATATGGCTATATCTATATATGGTAACGTGAATATATCAGCAATTAGATGGGAAAGACAAATTTGGACAGTGCACATACCACCAAGTGCTGCGTACCCCTTCACAGGGACAGCCACGCTAAGTGGACAGTCCTTTTCCATACTTACGATTTTTATGGTATCCTTTGCCATGGATAACATATAGCATATATTGCCTTTTTTCCCGGTATGGCAACAATGTGCATAGAGTTTATAAGGCGTGATGTGATGAACGATATCGAAGAACGAAGCCGCCATCATTGATTTTGGAGACTCTGCGAGGCCGCTAGCTAGAAATTTCAGTGCCAACCTTCATCGCTGTCGCTGCAACGAGTAAATGAACATGTTACACGTCTAGAATATTAAGAAACCTTGAAAGATTAATAAAGAATAATCTCTCTTTATAAGCTTTAGGAAATCACTCAAAACTAAAAAGGGTGTATTCAAAATGGAATTTTAAGAGATTTGAGTTTTATTGAGTTTTAAATGATTTTGATGATTTTAGGAAAGTTCATATGACTTTTGTAAAATCTTTTCAAATCTCACCAAAAACCATGGGATTCGGATTTCTATATTTTTAACTAAGGAAATCCTCCCAAATCCTCTGAAATCCTTCAAAATCATTAAAAGCCAAATCCACAAATTGTTTTCAATAAAAGTGGATTTTAAGGCGGATTTTGAAATCATTAGTTGAATAACAGTGGATTTCATGAGACTTTTTTAAATTCATGTTTGAATAACAGTGGATTTATAAGTTCTACACAAATCTCTTAAAATTCTATTTTGAATACACCCTCCTAAAGCTCTCAATTTCTCAAAACTCATATTTTATGGCTGGTTGCTGCTTTAGAGTCTTTCCACATCCATATTTTTTCCAGAGTTACAAATCCACAGCAATCAAACTTTATAAATTTTGTATTTCCTTTTTTGATTCACAGCCAAAATATTTCCTTAATTATTTTGGCTGTTCAAAGCCATTTTTCCTAAAAAAAGCAAATTTTCAGCTTTCCAAAAAATTAATTCCTATAGCCAAAATACTACAGCAATGAAATCTACAGCTACAGCTCAAAATATATAGCCAAAAATCCAAAGTTACAGTTGTAACCAATCAAGGCCTATGTCACACATTAGCATTTCCTTATGTAGAGAAATCATTACCGAAACCCTAATCCAAATAGGTAACTCTTAAACTTCCTATTCTTTTTACTAAACCATATCTCTGTTAGTTTATAACTCAAGCTATCTATTAATGCTTAAACCAACAATACGCGTACGGCTATAGATACCCGAACCCTGAGTTCTCGCTCCCGTGCTTACTCGGTCAGCCATCTAAGGAAGAGTTAGTTGGTGTAATTGATTAGAAGTTGTATAAACGATATTTTCCATAAGGGGTAAGGTGAGAGAGATGGTCTCTAATTTCAAAGAACGCAGAATATCGAAAAAGATCAGTGTGGGGGTTGGGGCTTGATGACCCATTAGGAAGATACTAAACAGTATAGTTTCTAATTACAATGTGTTTGTTGGAAGTTTCTAGTTATAACTAACTCTCTTGTGGTTGTGTGGGAGTCTCCAGTTTAGGTACTTTGGATATTTTGTTAAAATGAGTGGATAGATCAAGAGGGGACAACTCAAGAATTTTAGTAATGTTATTTGACTTTTGTCGACAAGAAAAATGTAGAGCAAATATTATTTAGATCACACAATAAAAAGAACTTCAATGCGAATTGGATTTATGCATCAGAGAACCTCTCGGCATTGATTATGTCAGTATTAGTATTTGGCAGAGAAGGGGACCATTCTCAAAATATGAATACATGGACTGAATGTTTGGTAAAAATAAAATCAATGTGCAATCTTTATATCTCTCTTGCCACCTGCATGGAGGCATTCATTTTGGGAAAATTTAAGATTTGTATTACTGATTCATATTTCTAATTTATTAGTCTCAAATTTGTCAATACATACATAACGGTTCATCAATATTATTCTATTACATCTTCTTAGAACCATTTCATTCAATTGGTATAGATGATGCAAATGTTTGGGGGAAACAAAACAACTTAGAGGGTGTTATTAGATTCTACTATAAAAGGAATTTTAACAATTTTAATTAAATCATAGAAAGTAAATAAATTAAAGAATTTAAATGACTATGAGAGTGTAATCTATAATTTTTTTTTATAAGTTTTTTTTTCATAATCTTGTAAAGTCTCTCAAACAATCTTTATTTTGTTGATATTTTTCATGAATTTATTTGTGAAGAAAAGTGTTTATACTTAATGTAAAAATATATATACAATCATAATCCAATAACATAATAATTTAATTCGTTAACAGTTTGAGATTATTTTTTAGTTGAATAACACACAATTCTTAATGATTTTATAAAATCCTAAATCCGATAACTTGATATTTATGAAGATGTTAGATGAGTGTTTACAAATTAATAACTAATAACACCAAACTTTAATAGAGTTTAATTAAATCTTGATTGAATAGTAATAAACTCTATATAACATTTACAATCATAAAAACACTATTTAAATGACAAACTAATAACATTCAAATTTGGACTTTACACAAAATACATTAAGTGCTGCATACCCTACAAAGACAGGCTAAGTTTGTCTTCCATACTCATATTGTTATCACCATTTTTGGGAATTACTGTTTATGATCTTTTTTATAGATATTTTTCATACATAACTAATTTTGTATTTCATATTGTACTTGCTAAAGAAGGTGAGTACACACTTTTATCCATCTTTCATCAATCGGCTGGTCATCTTTACAAGATCTGAATAGTTAGTAAGAAAAATTAAATAATGTTTCTCATCACTAATATCAACATTATTGGGAGCATCTTAGAATTGAAAATGGGTATCTTAGCACAGTGATTTGTATTTTATATAAAATGGGTATAAACAATGTGCTAAGATACCCATTTTCAATTCTAAGATGCTCCCAATAATGTTGAGCCTTTTAACTATTCACTAGCGTTTTTTTAAAAGGTACCTTAAACAAAATAAATTTTTAAAAAATATAAAATAAAAAAGAGAAAGAAGAGGTACTAAAAAGAGAACCTTTAGAAGCGGTACTAAAAACGGTAAAATGATTCCTAGCTACATAAAATATCCGTCAACACATGGCCACACATGCAAACAATATAATTGTCTCGTTAATTACATGAATCTATTTTCATTACATAAAAACATACATAAACAAACATAAGTTATGTGTACAACACCATAGAGTAAATTTTTGTCATCAAAACACGCTGATTTTGGTCCACACGATCAATGTTAATAACATTTACGTGAAAAAACTTTATAAGATTAATGAAATTTACACTTTGTGCTATATACTCACTCCGTGAGATATATTATTGTTTGGTTTATACAAAACGTGAATAGAGGGGTTTAATTTGAATTAAGAAAAAAAAAATGTTGAAGATAATAATAGATACGTACTTCTATATAAGTGAAAGAAAGAGAGCATCACATAAAATATAAGTCCCCTAATAAGTATAACAAGAGAGTATACAATAGTACTTTTCTTATGATTGTACGCTGAATGAGCTATAGGGACTCAAGTAAGATTGAGGAGAAGTGGTACGTGAAGAGATCCCATTGGTTCAACACTGTGCAAACAAAGAAATGGGGAGGATGACTTGGTTCGACGATGAGGGGATGAAGAAAGGAGAGTGGACGGATGATGAAGACAGGAAGCTCGCCGCGTACGTCAAAGAACACGGTTCCGGCCACTGGGGTTCGTTGGCTAAGAAAGCTGGTAGTAGTCTACTCTACTAATTACACCATGACTATGCATATTCCAAGTTTCTGTCGTATTAAAAAGAATGAATAATTTGCGTTTTAGTACGTTTTCGAAACTTAATTTGCACAGTGTATATCATATTTTGAAGAGGTTTTTATTGTAACAAACAGGTCTGAAAAGATGTGGAAGGAGTTGTAGATTAAGGTGGATGAATTATTTGAGCCCTGATATTAAAAGAGGCAAGTTCTCTCCTCATGAGGAACAACAAATCTTCAAGTTCCATGCTCTTATTGGAAACAGGTAAATCATAGATATGCATCTTTATACTAATTATATGCATCTTTATACTAATAATGTTACATATATAATAATCATAAGGTGGGCAGTAATAGCTAAGCATATTCCGAACCGAACAGACCATGACATCAAGAACTATTGGAACTCGCGTCTTAAGAAAAGACTCGCTAAAGAAAGAATCAAACCAGCGACGACTCATGAGCCAGCAGCTATCATCACCGTCGAAGCCACCTCCACCTCAACTACGTCGCCTTCTCCGACACTTAGCACTACTTCTTCTTCTTTTTGCCCCACTGGCTCTGCACGTCTACTTAACAAGCTTGCTACTGGTATCGCCTCGAGAAAATACAGACTCGACAAGATCAAGATGGTGATATTACAACCAAGAAAAGCAAGTGGTAAAGAGAAGATGTTGATAACCATGGAAGAGGAGGATTTGATTGCTTGTTTCATGGACATTGATGAGAGGCTGATGAGTACGACGCCGTTTTGTGAGGGTTCTACTGCTACGACGACCAGCTTAGTGGCTTTTGATGACTGCTCGATAGTTTGACACTAGTATCCCAAAGTAACACCAGACGAATTTGCGCAATTATTTATCAAAGGTTTCATATATGATAACATGCGGACTATTGTTGGAGAAGCTAAGTATGATTCACGACGATTCCAATAGTAAATAAGCATATAAATATTCATTTTCATTACTATTAGAACCTTTTTTACTTTTCTCGTGATTGTCCTGAAGTTACCATTTAAAGCCTAAAAGTAGTAGAAAAATGATGTTCTCATTTTTTGTATGATAATTTTATTTTTCTCATTTTTCTTTTCATTTTTGTTTTACATCAAAACTCCATATATCAAGTTATCGGAAATAACATGTAAAAGTTTATTCAATCATTACATGTTTTATGAATCTCGCATATAAATGGTTTTAGAAGCTAACCATCGAAAAAACTTACTTTATAAAGTGAATGGTTTACCAACTATTTTTATATCACTTATTGTAGTTTTTAAAATGAATGGTCCGTAATTTTCATAGTGTCCAAGAAAAACTAGGTGAAAATCCCTAGCCAAATAGAACGATTAGAGTTTTGCAGGGAATCGATCCCTGGCCTAAACCAACATGTCAACTCTTTTTCTCAAGTGGAAATCACTAAACCAATACCACTTGGTTATAATGTGTATTATAAATTGGTATGATACCTTCTGGTGGTCAGTGAGATACCTTATGATGGTTAGACAGAAGGTGAAAGAACCCAAAGTGGATAATGAGGTAAGCTATGTTTATGCAAAGATTGAAAGATTGTGTGAGATTGAAAAATTTATATATTCTGATGCCTACCGTTGCTAACCTTCAAATTTTTTGGTGACCGCTTGTATGATAAGCTATGTATGAGGCTGCAAAGATAATTAATGCATTCATATCGAATTGGGCCAACTTAGCTGTCACATTTATTTGTGAAGTTGCAACAGTTCCAAGGAATTTGGACCCAATGTATTATTCGAATTGAAACTCAAAACAAAAGAGTTGGTTTAGAATTAAGCAAAGAAACACAACAACAGGTCTAACAAACTATTTGGATTTTTATGTCATATTTTAATTTTCCAGCATCTAGTTTATAATAAGGATTAATTGGGTTTTTATTACATTTTTGAAACATAATTGTAGGAGTAGTACATTTACTATTCATTATTAGCAAACTAATACATTTTTACTATTTGGACACTATTTAGACACTATTAAAAACCCTCTTAAATCTAATAACTAAAAATATTCATCAAAATATATTTGTTTTCTATAAAATTTCAATTACACAAAAATCTGTATTTTTTTCTCTATAATTTGATATGCATTTTTTAAAAAATAATTTCATATATTTTTCAAACAAATTTTGATACGTCTAGCTATCCTTATGTACAGTTGTGTGTCGATGTACGGAAAATCATCCGTACAGCGGTCTATATATACGTATAATTGTACGTGTATAAATATATTCTGGTCTATTTATGTATATTTGTTTATGTGTAAATATGTTTATATGTAGTTGTTTCTCTTTGTACAAATATTTGATGTACAATAATATGTTACTGTACAGTTGTTTGTCTGTACAGATATCTGAAATAGTAAAATTGTACTATTTTGCTAATTGTGAATAGTAAATGTACTATCTTTATAATTATGTTTCAAAAACGTACTACTTTGCCAACACACCCATAATAATCACATTATTATTACAACCAGCTACGAGAGAAAGTTGTTTAAAAAAAATAAAGAAGAAACACAAAACTCGACCACTGAGAGGTGAATATGAGCTTTTGTCTCTGTAGCACAAAACTCGACCCAAGAAAAACACACTTCAACGTGATGAAAAATACTTGGAACTAAACAACATGAGGAACTTTGGACAAAGACTCTCGTATCTTCTCTTCGCTGAATGATAAATCTATCAATTCGCCTTGTAAATACTTGTCGTAAGAGGTAAGGTCGAAGTGGCCATGTCCACACATAGCCATTAGTATCACTTTTGCTTCTCCTGTTTCTTTGCATCGGAGAGCTTCTCTTATGGTTGCGGCAATGGCATGAGTCGGTTCGGGCGCTGGTATTATACCTTCTGTTCTTGCAAACTGAATAGCACCTGCAAGATAATTAAGTTGATATTAAATTCCAATGCAAAATACAAAATGTAAAGTAAACTAAAAGCTAATTGAGGTGTTGGTGAGATTAGGCGAAGAACCACCTTGGAAACACTCTATTTGAGGAATTGATATTGCTTCCATGAAACCTTGTTCATAAACATGTGAAATCAAGGGTGCCATCCCATGGTACCGCAGTCCACCTTTCAGAAAAAACATAGATAAACACAACAGATTAGTCGAAAGGAAAACCAGGAAATCAAGAATCAAGAAACAAGAATCAAGAATCAAGAATCAAGAATCAAGAAAAAAGAAGCAAGAACTCAAGAAATCAAGAACTCAAGAAATCAAGAATCAAGAACCAAGAACCAAGAATTCAAGAAATCAAGACACAAGAAACAAGAAACAAGAAGCAAGATGTCTGAGAAGCCTTGAAGTTTGTGTCTCTTGGGTTTGAAACTTACTTATTGGCAATAAATAAGAAAAACAAAACGAAAAAAGAAAAAAAATGAGGAAACCAAGAAATCAAGTATCCAAAGGCCACAGAACTCTTCACATTTAGGTGTGGTTAATTAAGATCTTGAGGTTAAAGCTTAGTTAATTTACCTGCGTGGATAGGATCAGGAATGAAGTCATGTCCTAAAGTATGCATCTTCATCAAAGGAGTTAGTCCAGCCGTATCGCCGAAATCATAAGCGTAAACCCCTTTGGTCAAGGAAGGACAAGCCGAAGGCTCAACCGCTCTGATAACAGGATTCATCTTGCCTTTGAGTTTCTCCCGGATAAAAGGAAAACTCAAACCAGCAAAATTCGATCCTCCACCAGTACACCCGATGATAATATCAGGCGTTTCGCCAAAATTCTCCATTTGTTGAATGCATTCTTCTCCAATAATTGTTTGGTGTAACAACACATGGTTCAGTACACTCCCTAGACAGTATTTTGTATCCTCTTTTCTTGCAGCAACTTCAACAGCTTCTGAAATCGCAATGCCTAAACTTCCCGGACTTGAAGGATCTAATTCGAGGATTCTTCTACCCGCCTCAGTGAGATCAGATGGTGATGGATGAACCTTTGCACCCCAAGTTTGCATCATTAACCGGCGATATGGCTTTTGGTGATACGAGTTGGCAACTTGCCATACCTATAAATGTTGGAATAGTGTAAGAGAAACAGAGCAATTTTCAAACAGAGCAATTATCAAGATCTTACTGGAAGAATCTTATCTCTAAATGCTTACTTCACAGTCAAGGCCAAACAGACTAGAAGCAAATGCTAAAGAACTTCCCCATTGGCCAGCGCCGGTTTCTGTCACAACGTTCTTGACACCTTCTTTCGCATTGTAATAAGCTTGCGGAACTGCTGTGTTGGGTTTGTGAGAACCAGCTGGGCTACCACCTTCATATTTGAAGTAAATCCTTGCAGGTGTTTGAAGAAGCTTCTCCAATCTCTTTGCTCTAAAACCAAACCAAGAACAAGTTATTCATATGGACTAACCAAGATACTTCAGCCAAGATAATAAATTTGAGACTCTGGATTAAAAAGAACCATTCAACTAAGCAACACAATCCAATGATCTTAAGACCATGAAATGCTATTTCTCCTAGTTCTAAATACAACCGTTTGAAAATTAAAAAAACCATTGAGAAATGAGGAAATCAAGAAATCAAGAACCATTAAACTAAGCAAGATGCTTTCAACTCTCCCAAAGATCCAAGGCTCCAACACAACACAATGATCTTAAGACCCTAATACTATTTCTCCTAGTCCTAAAATACAAACGTAAATAGACAAAAAGCCTTGTACTATTCCAAAGAAAGAGAACCTGATTAGAGGAGTTGGACGCCAAAGCTTATAGATTTCAAGAACTTCCTCAGGGATATCAATAAACCTCTCTTGAGTTGCTTCTTGTTTAATTAACTCATTAGGGAAAAGATGAGCCAAATCTTCAGGTTTGATCGGTTCAAAAGTCTTTGGATGCAACGGTGGAGGAGGCTTGACTGAAAGATCAGCAACAAGATTGTACCATTGTTTTGGAATCTCAACGACTGATTTGTTGGTATCAGATCTCAAAGCTGCTTTAGCTCTTAAGCTAAACCCATTTGAAACCCTTGTTTCTTGCTTCCATCTTCTTTTAAGAGTTACATCATTCAATCCTTGACAATCACCTAATCAAATCAAAAACACAATCTCAAGAACATCAAACATTGAAACATTCAATAAAAAGAAGCAAGATATCAAAAGTGAACTTACCAGTAAAGAAAACTTTAGGTGATGAGACTGATTTGGTGAATGAGTTTGGAGGCAAAAGCAATTGAGAGGCCATTTCTTATGTTATCTTTTTTTATCAGTTTCAAAGATATGACTTAAGGGTTTTATGAGATGGTATCAAAGATATTATAGTTTAAAGCTTTGAAGACTATAGAGTGACAGAGAGAGATCGGTGAAGCATTTAAAATAGTATACTCCAAGGAAAGACTTCCCGGTACCCAACGTGACATCTAACCATTTTAATTCAAATTTGTTTTGTCTTTCTTTCTTTACTTCTTTTTTTTTTTTTGGTTTTATTGGACCACTTCGATTTAATTACGTTTTTTTTTTTTGGGCAAATCACTATTGCATGCTTTCTAGTTTCTACATAAACAAATTAGGAATTATCACATTTAACATGAGAAAGAGAGAAAAAAAACTAATAAATCTAAATGAAATTGGTAATTTATTCAAGTTTATGTTCCTTACACAAAAACAAAGTATGTAACATGACTTTATTTATAACCATGTGATTAAGGAGGCAAGAGTTTGACTTCTTTTTTTTTTGTATTCAATTATTGTAGTTAAAGCATTATCTCCACTGTCTCAAGCTCTATATTGTACCAAAAAAAAAAAATTATTTATTAGGTAAATTCTAATAAATGCATGGACTAACCTTACATAAGATATTATCTAAATTTCGTTTAAAAACAACGTTATTTTGACACATTTCATACAAATTAACAAAAAAACCGTACATCTTTATTTAATACTAATGATTAGTGACTTAAACATACGTACAAAAAAAAATTTGGATTAAATGGTAAAGTATAATATGATACAATGTTACTTTGTAAATATTCAACAACATGGAAAAACCATAAAATTGTTTGTTTTAATATCAAATTCATCAAACCAACCTCAATAAACCTCCATAAACTAATCACATCATATATACTCTTAATTACGTCTTAACCCTATTATAAATTCAATTCATTATGTTGGTGTATTGTATCATGAATGTCCTTTAATTTGTAATGATTCAACAACCAAAAAAAACTAGTAGATGTGTGTGTCCACAAATATCTTCTAGCTATCAGCTCGTAGTGTATCTCTTACTTACCAAGACAAGTATAAATTGTCGAGGACCATGCCATTTACTCAGTTTCTAGTTTCTACATAAGTACAATTACATAAGTATCCTTCTACCAAACAATATCTTCCGGTCTATAAACAAACACATGAACTCTATAACAACATCACATTCCAGTTCACACCTAGCTACTCTATACTTCAATGACATTGAGATTTTGACTAAACATAAAAGCCTATTTTGCTAACCTTGCTTTCATATTATATATGTTTAGCCAATTTTAGTAATGTACCTACACGCCTACTTATTCAGATTGTCTGATTTTAGTTATGTAATAAAACTGTACTTAGTTCTAAAAAAACTCTTACAAACCTCTACGATTTGCTCACAATCTTGGTACATTCAGAAACAACGAAATGTGTCAAGAAATAACTAATCTGTGTGCTTTACAGTTTATCAAATACCATTTTGATGCAGTCTTTTTTGCCAAAAAAGTTGCACATACGTAAACAATAAATCTGTTATACATTTATAAACAAGTGTACACCGCCAAGCAAATCAAAACTAGGTTGACGAGAGTTGAGCCAACCATGGAAGGAGACGCTCGTGGACAAGATCGGGGCGATCATCTTGAGGGCAATGTCCAACGCCTTGTAGAACATAGAGGTTGAAGTTAGGTAACTGATCAGGAAGAGAAGTGAAGTACTTTGCTACAGGACCGTCCAAAGGGGTTAGTCCATCTTGGTCTCCCCATAAGACAAGAACCGGTTTGGATATTTCCGGGATCAGCTTAATTGGGTTTGGTCCAGGCGGACCGGTTAAGATTGAAACAAATGCATCTAGCGCTCCTTCAGTATTTGCTGGTCCAGCAATGATCTGACATAACATTTTCACATATAAGTAAACAAAACTTTCATTGCTTCTTTGTCACTGAGACTCTGAGAGTGAGCAATAGGACAAATACCTCAACAAGGGTATCATCTACATTCTCCTTGTTACCATAAACATTTGTCAAGATGTTCTTGAGATTTTCCCTGCGTTAGAGCTCTCAATAAGATCCTTTCAAAGTCAAGAAAAGAAGACATATTTGTAACTCGGTAATGAAGTGAAGTATTATGACATACTTGTCTTTAACACGATTGAAGAGTGCAGAAGCAATTCCTCTTTGCTTAAGTAAAAAGTCTATAAGCAAGAGTAAAGGCATCAGCAGCTTGATTCTCCAGTCATCAAACACGGCTTTATTGTTCATACCACCAGCACAGTTCAATAGAACAAGACCTTTCACCAGATCTTGTTGTGATTCTGTTTTTGTTTTCCCATAATGTCACACCCACTCAAATCTCAGTATAACGTACAAGTGATAAATTTGATATAGATGATCAATCAATAGCAAAAAATCTATGCACTTCTGCACTTTGTGAAACCATAGATGCATCACAAAGCCTAAGCCATTTCTATCTCATGTGACAGTTCAAGGAAATGAAAAACATAGAAACTTAAGACTCATGCTAGTGAATAGTGATGTCTTTAATTCAAACACAAGCTCTTGTACCTGAGGCAGCGATGACACAAGCAAGGCTTCCAACAGAGTTACCAATCAAAATCGTTGGTTTCTGAACCACTTCTTCCAAGAAGTTAAGTATCAACTGCAACAAAATAAAATCAATCAACCAAAAAAAAACCAAAAACACTTCTTTGAATGTCAAGAGTATGTCACAAGGTAGGTTATATATATACTTCAGCCCATGACTCCATTGTATAGCTAAAACCAGGTGGCTTGTCTGAAGCACCAAACCCAAGTAGATCAATCGCATACACTGTATGGTTCTTAGACAGAGCATTTATGTTCCTGAAAAGACAATAAAGTTTTGTTTTTTACTTGTAAAATCAAATGCAAATAGACACAAAGATCACTTAGTTTGATACCTTCGCCAATGAGGAATCGAAGCACCAAACCCATGAACCAAAAGAACAGTTTGACTCGCCGGAGTAACTTCCTCCGGCGAATCTTTAACAAAGTAGTTAACGGAATATTCTCCTTTCCATTTCCATTTCTTGCTTCTCTCTCCTATCTCTACCAACTCTACTGCTTCCACTACTCCTCCGCTTGAAACCGCCGCGCTTGAAGACGCAGTGGCTTTAATACAGAAGCGATCTCTCCGGAGGCTAAGCCGTCTTAAGGTAACCGTAGAAGTCGTCGTCGTCCGAGATACCACCGTTGACGGCGGAGCTAACCCCGTCCATGTTAGAGCTCTCATCGTTTTTATCTCTCTGAAGTCGCTCTCTCTCTGTTTGGTTTCTTCAGTTATCGTTTCTAGAGAGAGATTAATCTTACGTGGCTCTCTTTCTTCCAATCAAAAGATTATTTCCGGTTTAGGTAATTTCGGTATAAACCGGTTAAACAGGTGTTTTGATTAAACCGAGTGGTTCAGTTTTGGGGACGGTGGAGGAGATGACCATGAGAATCAGTAACAGCCACTCGTTGGGTTTAAGGAACTAACGGAAAGTCCACGTGGCGTTTTACATATGGTTTACGAAGATTACAGAGGATATTGGGAAATGTATTTTTATTTATTCTTTCTTTTTAACAAAATTTTATATAAATTTTAAAAAATTAGACTGGTTGGAAATGAATTGAAGATTTCAGTTTTATTCTCTGAATCGATTACGAATAAATAAAATTTAGACTGGTTGGACTTAGTTTGGTGATTTTTATAGACTTTGGTTTTTTTGTAAAAAAAAACTTTCAAAATTATTTATAAAAACACAAATTTACATATGATGTTTGGATTTATTAAATTCCAGTTTTTGTTAAGATATTTTTTTTTGTTACGAAAACATTACCTCAAATGTTTTGTTTTCGAAATGGAAAAATGGTAACTTTGAAAGAATGTTGAGAAAATGGAAATATGAAAAATAAATGAAAAAATGATTTCTTAGAAAATAATATATCAATTCTCTCACTATATAAATAAAAACAAGTTAACACCTCCCATTTATAGAAATATCACCTCCTAGATGTAAACTGTTTTACTAAATTCTCCCATATAAAAGGTTTTCAATAAGTAAATATCGGTCCAAAAATAATCAACGAAAAAATTATCTTGCCCAATTTTATGAATTGTTGCACATATGATTTGATAAAATAGGAAAAAAATGTTTTATTTGATAAGTACTCTTCAAAGATCGTAAATAAATTATAAAAACCAAAAAAAAATCATATAAATAATATGTTGTTATATTATTATGTTTTTCTCTTTTTTTGGGCAAGCATATGTAACAATTTATCATCAACATTTTCTTTTTTGTTGTTTTGTTGATTTTTGGGATCAATTATCATCAGAAAAAATCAAAATTTAAATATATATATATATATATATATATATATATTTATGAAAAATTTAAAAAAAAAAGACAAACCAAATGGTCAATTCTTGAGTTGTACTTGTGACTTGTGAGTCAGTAATGCTCAAGAATAAAACTATATCTTTGTGTGTCAACTTGATAAAAATATCTAAAGTGACACAATTTGAACCATTAAATAAAAATATTGTCTTTTGGTTAGGTTCTGTTCCTAAACGTAATTTTCACAAGACACTGCTTGCTTCGTTACACGAACTCTCAAAATTTTCCTAATCCTCGCAACCACAAATCTTCAATCTTTTAAGATAGGATCAGGTTCTGAGTTCAACAAAGGTAAAGCTTTTCACTTTTTTTCTCCAATTCTGATACTTTTCAGTTGTGTTCGATTCTCCTTTCTTTAGAAGTCTGAAGGAAACGGTGAGGAAGAAGACAATTTCTCACTTGAAAGAGTTGGTTTTGATACTTGTTTTTGTTTAGCTGTTGGGTTCTTGAAAAAAGTTATGCCCTTTTGTTGTTTGATTAAATGCCCCAATGAGATTATCCTGATTCTGATCTCTGTCTGTTCTGTTTCGGTGGTGCAATGGTTTTAATCCCAAATAGGTTATGTGATTATCTTAAGCCTAACCCAAAGTTTCGATTTTTCAAGCTTGTTAGTTAGGTTCATCTCTAAAGTTTGTGTTTTATCAAAATTGTTCACATGTTTTTGTGAAAACCTGATTTGGGTTTTGGTGATATATGATGATGACATGTTGCTCTGAAATGGACAGGACCTGGAAGATGGCAATGTTTCCTCTTCACCATGAAGTCCCCTGTAAAGGAGAAGTATTGTTTGATTCAAATGGTTTAAGACGTTTTTCGTCTGGTGGCAGTAGTAATGGTTTGAAACATAGAACAATAGCTGAGGCAACCACGCTTGGCAGGGATTGTAGGATGAAGAGTTGTAAAAAACCAATCCCGTTTTGCAATCCACTTAGAGGAAAATTATGTTTGGTTAGGGCGTCATCAGAGAGCAAGGTTACCAAAAAGAGGATTCAATTGTTGGATTCTTACTTTGGGAAGCTTCAAAACGAGGATGAGAAGCCTTCTGTTTCAACGGGAGATGATATTGATAAGAAAGTCGAACTCAATGTGGATGAAGAGTTGGATTTGTTGAGTGTTTATCTTGGCAAACTCCAGAAAGGTATAATACAATATTCTTGAATTTGGTGTCTTGTTGCTTGATCTTTCTGGTGTTCCTTCTTTTGTTAATGCTTACTAATTTGACTCTCAGATGCAAAATCTAAAGGTTTAGTCCCGTCTACCTTGGACGTAGTCAAATCAGAAGGCGGTTCAGTAGCAAGCAAATTGAGGAAGACTGGTATCGAAAGTAATAATAATCCTTTTCAGCAGCTTGATGATGATGATCAGTCAGAAGATACATTGAACTTCTATGCTGTGTAAAAACTCTTCAGTCACCTCTGGTTTTTCTTAGTTGCAATGCCATGCGGGTTCTTCTTGATGCTTAAATATCTTCTGTTCTTGTTTTCATTAAAATTGCAGGAGCATATTAGCATCCATAAATGTCGGAGTGTGTCTGTTTGAAGCGGCTGCACCAGTTAGGAATAACGATATGGGACTGCTATCGCTCCCGTTGTTATATGGAGCAAAGATAAATGATCTAATCATGGCTGGAGAATGGTGGAGGCTGGTCACACCAATGTTTCTGGTACAAGACCAACAAATTGGGTCTGTTCTTCCATTCTTTACTGTTTCAAAAACACACTTTACCAAAACAACTGGAGATTTTCAAAAAGCTGACAGCTTTATTTTCAAAGTTATAACTATATCTTGCTTTTCGCCTCATGTCGCTGCATCTTTTTGTATACCACATTTAGTACCCTTGATGACTTGGATTCATGTAATTTTCCCTTGTTTGTCTTTGAATCACTTTCATTTTACATCTGCAGCACTCTGGAATTCCTCATGTAGCCCTTAGCTCCTGGGCTCTGCTTACTTTTGGACCAAAAGTCTGCCGTGACTATGGACTATTCACATTTGGTCTCATTTACATTCTTGGAGGAGTCTCTGGTAATTTCATGAGCTTTCTGCATACACCAGATCCTACAGTTGGAGGAACTGTAAGTTAACTAGCTAGTTTGTCCCATGTGATGTTACCAAATTGCACTATCTGTTACTGTTCTTAATCGTCTTCGCATATATGGTTCGGTGCAGGGACCAGCATTTGCTCTAATAGGAGCTTGGCTTGTTGACCAAAATCAGAACAAGGAGATGATCAAAAGCGATGAATATGAGGACTTGTTTCAGAAGGCCATTATTATGACAGGATTTGGTCTCATATTAAGCCATTTCGGTCCAATTGATGACTGGTAAGCTTTTAGCATCCATCAATATTTCTTCAGATAGTTGTTTCTTGTTCAGCATTTTTCGATCTTTGTTTTGATAAGTAGTATGATCAATGGATCATAAACAGGATTCATAGAATCCAAACCACTAAACTCGTTCTTTATTTAGTCGACTAAAGATCGACAACATAGACTAGAATTTCTTATCCAAAGAATCTCTAAACCAACTTAATCTCCCCACCATTTCTCCAACTCTCCTTTACAACCTTCAGCTCTGAACTCACCCCTAAGTAAGATTTTTTATATGAGCTGGCGAAGCTGCAGCACACTGAGGGCCTGAGGCTAGTAACTATATTCTTGCGCCAAACTTAAGCAAGAACATCTTATTACGGGTTGTATGTTTTGCTTCTAACATATGAGTCGTGACAGGACAAATCTGGGAGCACTTATAGCCGGGATTGTGTATGGATTCTTCACTTGTCCGGTGTTTCAACTTGGAAGAGGAAGTGAAAGACAAGAAGGGACTGTGACTGTTGGACCAGAGAAAGAGAAGAATGCTGATCCGTGTAAATCGTTTCTGGTTTTCACAATCTTTATCGCGGTTCTTGTGACTTCTGTGCTACTCCTTGGAGACGGACCACTGGACTTCCCAACGTATGATGATGTTGTCTATTCTCTCATTTAGTGTTATCATCAAGAAATAAAAACTATATAAGGAGACGTATGTGTGTGTGTTCTTTGGTAAACGAGGAGAGTTCTTTGGTTTGTGGTAAAGCAAATTGAGAAAACTTGTATATTGTGTTTCCTCTCACACTTTGGTTTTTTATAAATCCAAGTTTTGTTGGTTTCTCTTTCACTTGTAAAGATTATTAACTCTTTGAGACTCCACTCTTTTTGACCAAAACGGTTTATGACCGCCTAGGTTTGAATCCGGAATTTCACCTTAATTGAAAGGAAATTTACAACCGCGGAAGTTTGAATCCGGAAATTTAGTCAGTGTGTTACAACGGATTGTTTTGTAAGAAATGAATTTGTACATATTTAATTTTTTGCTTTGAGACAAAAAAAAAAATTTAAAAAAAAAAAAAAAACGAAGCTAAAAGAAACTGGGTTAGTTAAATATTGGTACACAAATAAACTGAAAACAAAAAAAAAGAGATCAATAATTTCATATTTAGTTCTCTCTCCACAATAGAGACAAAGTCACTAGATGGTCCCTAACTCTATTTAACATAAACAAAAAATAGGTTTTATTAATATAAGAAAGACTAGATGATGTGGACAATATCTGATGATACGTAAGTTGCATTTAATAAAAGCGTTCGATAACTTATTTTTAAACATGTTAAATAATTTGTTATCGTGATAAAATACATATTATCTATCAAATTAATACTAATATTATTCATCACTGATGACATAATTCGATGATACTGTTTATCAGTGATTAATAGCATTCGATAACTTATTTTTAACCATGTTAAATAATCTGTTATCACGGTAATTTACATATTATCCGTTAATTTAATATTTATTGCTAACTAATCGATAATATTATCGATAACTTATAATTTGTAGCATAACATATGGTTAACTATAAATAATTTAACTAGATTACTATAAATTTATCAAATAAATTATAACGTATAGCAGTAACATATGATTTACATAGTTAATAAAATAAATAACCACAGATGTTATAGTTGATATTATAACCTATTCATTTTGATAAATTATTCAGAGTTGGGGAGAAGGAGCATCACGACGTCACCGTGGTGGATCCCAAGCCGATGCATTCCGGACAGCGATCCTTCTTGTATTGGTTTGTACATCGACGTAGGTTATGATACGTCCGGTAGTCACCGTCTCCGTCGCCGAAAATTTATGAGAGACCTAATCGGTGAGAGGGATGTGATAAGAGATGAAGATATCATGGAGCTTAGATCAAAACTATGAGAAGGTTTTTCTTTTTCTTCTATTTCTTGATCTGTCTTGTTTGTGAGAAAATGCGTTTATTGTTGGAACACCATTTGTGTAGAGATCTAATTCTTCCTTCTTTTTATTTTGTTTGTGATAAAATTTCTTTACAAAACAAAATGAAACTGGATTAATGGAGAGAGAGAAGTTGAATGATGGAGAGAGAGAAAAGACACAAGCGGTGGTGTGTAAAGTTTCGGTGGATAACATATTTTTTTAAGTTGAAAATAGGGTTAAAACAGTCAAGGAAAATGATAACTAAATAACAGTTTATGGAGTACAGATATTTAATTTTTTGTTTATTTAGGTACATCTAGCGTAGTTTCCCAAAGAAACTTCCTAAATTGTTTTCTCTGCTCACTCTTGGGAAAAAGGAAATTACCAATATGTAGGGACTAAACCGTAATTATAACATAGCCCTATTCACCCGTATTAACGAAATGTAACTTGTGCACAACGGCTATAGTTATTTACTAATCACAATAATTAAAACTCAAAATCAAGAAAAATGGAAAAAACACAAAAAGCCCTAACCCCTAATGTAAATATATATGGCAAGACCAAGGCACTCTTGTTTCTCAGTTTCGCTGAGTTTCTCTTATAATATATTCTTGGTCCTCACGTCTTTGTTCACTTTTCAGAACTTTTGTGTTTTCCTTTCGATCACAATGACTATGTATCACGATTACGATCATCTCATGGATTCAGGTAAAGATATGTGGTCTGATTTTTGTTTACTTGTGGATGCTGCGGTTATGATCGAAGAAGAAGAACACCAACAACGTCTTCGTCTTCTTGAAAAGAAACGAGAAGAAGAAGAAGAGTCGTCCAAGAGGTTCTTCTATGTGTTCCCGAGGAAACCTAGGTCTTCTTTGGTGAAGAGAAGGTACACACAACAACAAAACCCTAATGGGGTTTCTTCAACGACGTCTACTTCATCGCTTACTGATTACGAAACGAGAAGAAACACTACACGAAACCCTAGTTTTGATGAGCGTATGGTGTATGACGCAGAAGTACGTGCGAAGAAGGGGAAATCTAAGATTGTGTGTGAAGATTATGACTATGGAGAGAGTGATGAGGAGAAGAGACTCTTTGAGAAGAACATGAAGAGGTTTGTAAGAAACCTACGACGAAACTTTGGTAATAATCTTGATGGGTCTTCTTCGACGTCTTCCTCGTTCTTGAACCTTCGTTTTTATGAGCCTTCGTTACTCCTAGGTTACAACACGACTAATGAGACGAAAGAACTACCAAACCCTTGTTACCAATCTTCGTCTCCATCTTCATGTGTAACGGAGAACACAAGTCGCAAGAGGCGTGCTGTGCAAGAGAGGAAGAGTGGTAAATTCAAGAAAGCAAAGGTTGCTTTTTCCCCAAGGAGGATGGATACAGAGGCACCGGATTGGATCTTTCAGGTGATGAGAAGAATGAAAGCTGATGACGAAAGGCCGATGCTGATCTTTCAAAGAGGTCTAACCGCGAGTGATGTGACATCAGGCCAGAGCCGTCTCTTAATCCCATTCCAGCAGCTAATCAGAAACGACTTCTTGACGCCAGGGGAGAGTCAAGCAATGGAGAAAGACGAAAACAACGAAATCGAAGACGAGAATATCGGTGTGGGAACGATTCTTGTGAACCAAAGATGTGAAAAGTGGGGATTACGTTTCAAGATATGGGCGATGGAGAAGGACACTGGTCATGGAACATTGAATTATGCTTTGAACTGGGGGTGGAACGATGTCGTCAAGGGTAACCACTTAAAAGCCAAGGACAAGATCAGTCTTTGGACTTTCAGGTGGCGTGGAGTACTCTGCTTTGCCCTTGAGAGATACTAAGCTCTTCTCTGGTCACAATGTATCAATGTTTATGTCTCTGGTTGATCTAAAGGTTACCTTCGTCTGCACAGCCATCAAACATGAGGTTATGGTCTGGTAAATTCTATTATTAATATAACTTGTCTGACTCCTCTGTTGTCTCAAATCTTTTACCAATGTTTGAAGTGAAACTCTTTGTCATGAATATGGTTTCTTGTTTTGTTTACTTTAGTTATTGCATTGATTCAATTACCTTTGGTTTCTTGTAATATTATCTCAAAGCTTAATGTGATGCAAATGATCGATTCTCCTAAAATGCTCGATACAATACAGTATCAGTGTTGTTGTCTACTCAGTGAGAATAAAATTAAGAAAATTGCAGTAATTGAAAAAAGCAAGTTTTGATTTCATTAAATGGAGAACATGAGCTTTTAAAGGAACCTAAAGGAGAAAACAATCGCAAGTAGAGTTTTTCAAATTGTTTCCCCAAACAAACAAACAACAATAAAAACAGTGTCCTTATAAGAATCCTGAGCTATCTCTCACTCAGATTATCACATGAAAGTTTCTACTTTTATAAAGTGACTTCCACTTCTTCGGGTTTACTCAGCGCCATCAGGCTTTGATGCTGCCTCCTTGATCTCATCTCCTGCTTCGTCCTAATGATCAGAAGGAAACAATTATGTCAGTTACAGAACTAAGAAGCACTTAAGAGCATATTGCCATCTAAAGTGCCTAAGTTGAAGTTGTTTTAAGGAAAATAGTGAACAATGATCAATGTAGATATTTTGTTGATGCTTACTGTCATATCTGAAGTCCAGAGAGTGAGATTGTCTCTAAGAAGCTGCATGATAAGTGTGCTGTCCTTGTATGATTCCTCACCCAAGGTATCCAATTCAGCGATAGCATCGTCAAATGCCTGCACAATCCCAAAAGAGATCATATAGTGAGATTATATTTAACAATTTCACATGAAGAAGTGAAATCAGGAGTACACAAACCTGCTTTGCGAGGCTGCAAGCACGGTCAGGCGAGTTCAGGATTTCGTAGTAAAACACAGAGAAGTTGAGGGCAAGACCAAGTCTTATTGGGTGAGTGGGAGCTAACTCAGCAGTGGCAATGTCCTGCGTTAATACCAAGAATGTAAAACAGCAAAGTCAAATATAGCCACACAAGAAAATTACATTCAAAACTGTTGTAATGAAGTAAAGAATTCACTTACCGAAGCAGACTTGTAAGCAACCAAAGTGCTTTCAGCAGCTTCTTTCCTCTCAGCACCAGCCTTAAACTCAGCAAGATACCTATGGTAATCTCCCTTCATTTTAAGGTAAAACACTTTGGATTCAGCTGGTGAAGCAGATGGAATAAGATGAGCTTCAAGAACATTCAAGATCCCATCACAGATTTTGCTAAGCTCAGTTTCAATCTTTCCCCTGTAATCCTTGATAATGGCAACATGATCTTCATTCCCTTTGCTCTCTTCTTTCTGCTCAATCGAAGAAATGATCCTCCATGAAGCTCTTCTTGCTCCAATCACGTTCTTGTATGCAACAGAGAGAAGATTCCTCTCTTCAACTGAGAGTTCTTCAGCATCAACAGTTTTTGCAACTTTCTCCATGAATTCAACCATTTCTTCGTAACGCTCGGCTTGTTCAGCTAATTTCGCCATGTAAACATTCTCTTCCCTTGTTGATTCAGTCGACATCTTCGAATTAACAATCTAAAACAAATCCTACAAAATCATGAAACAATTGAATCAAACCAGAACTTCAATTAACATCTAAACACTCATTAACTTAACCAAGTTCTAACCCGAATAAATCTAAGATTCAAGAAGTAAAACCAACAAAAGCAGAAACAACTTCACACAGTAACCCAAATTCACATCTACACACTCATCCACTTCATCAAAGCTCTTCACAAATCAAGAATCTAAAGCAAAGCAAATACCAAATAAACCAGAAAAAAAAAACTAAACGAAACAAAGACCCAAATTAACATATACATACTCATCCTCAATAGTAAACTCTTCACAGATTAAAAACATAGAGCAAATTCTAAAGGCATAAACAATGTAATCAAACCAGAATCCAAATCCAGAACAAATTCGATAAAGCAAAAAAACAAAAAAAATAGAATCAAAACAATAACCCAAATCAACATCTACACACTCATCTACTTAACCACGTTCTTCACAGATCAAGAACACACACGAAATCTTCATCGATTCCGAATCTAGATCAAATCCTTCAACGCAAAAACTCAATTGAATTAAACTAAAACCAGAATCAAGATCTACTACTGCAAATCGTTCAAAATCAGAAACTACTGAATCAAAACCAAAACCCAAAACACTAATCGAATTAAGTACGAACACTGAATCAGTGATACCTCAACGAAACGATCAGATCAATCTCTAGAATCATCAGATCTACACAAACCAAGAACAAGAACGAAACAAAGATCTGAGAGCGAGAGAGAGATCTACCTTTTTTTTTTTTGCGATTGAAGATCTGATTCGAAATGCTTCAAGTGGTTTCAAAAAATTGGAATAAGGAAGAGACTGAATCTGATACAATCGAAAGTGGAATAATAAATAAAACTGTTTTCGAGGCGTAGAGTTAAGAGATCCAGTGAGAGGTTGACAAGTGTCGGATGCTGAAGATGACCGATTCGATGAATCTGACACGTGTTTAGCCATGCTAGTGGTAAGATCTGTTTTATTGAACTCATATATAAATGGGCCAATGGGCCTAATGGGTATTACTATTTTGAAACAGCGACTCTTCTTCTTCTCTCACTTTAGTTTCACTTCTCAGTTCTCTCACACATGACATAACTACGTTTTATTCTTTCACATAACTACGTTTAAATCCCCATAACGAATTTTTTTAAACTAAAATGTTTATATTGTATATTATATTTAGTAATTTTTTTTGTTTTATGTAGTATTTAAGATTATATAATTGTATTTTCATTGTTAATTTTATGATTTAACCATTGAAATCATACATTAGAGTTTAGTCCTCTATAGTAAAATAGCTAAATTTCTCTCTGAACTCCAAATTTTGCTCATAATTCAGAATTTTGGGTTCAAAACCCGGTAGCGGAAATCTTTTGTTGAAATTTTGTTTTAATCTAATCTGAATTCATAGTTTAACAAACAGTCCGCTGTAGCACAATGGCTAAATTTCTCTTTGAAATCAAAATTTCACATTGAAAACAGAATTCCGGGTTCAAAGCCCGGCAGCGGAAATCTTTTGTTTTATTATTTAAAAATAAAATAAATTAAATTAATGTATATAACTAATCTGAATTCATAGTTTAACAAACAGTTCGTTGTGGCACAATAGTTAAATTTCTCTTTGAAATCAAAATTTCATATTGAAAACAGAATACCGGGTTCAAAGTCCGGCAGCAGATATCTTTTGCTGAAATTTTGTACTGTTTTTTTTTTGGTTATAGTTTTGTTTTCCGTTTCACAAAGAATATAAAGTTTCTTATCTTTGGTTCCAATATAACAAATCGATTGCTGCGGAAGTAATGATTTATTGCGATCAAATCCCTATCTAAATTCCCCAAACACTGTGTTTTTTCCATCAAGATCATGTCCTCCAAAATCATTGTGTTGTGCTAAATCATTGTGTTGTGCTAAATCGAGAGGAATCACCATCTAAATTCAGATGAGTCCCTGTAGCACCAAAATTTGCTAATAATGGTGCAACTGAGACCAAAAGAGAAGATTCAATGCCTTCTAGGAAAATGCAAAGAGAAGAACATCTTCAAACCAGATAAACTATGATAGTTTTAAATGTAACATAAACACATCAACTCCCATGAACATAAACATGAAACTGTCAAATGGCATTGGAGAAGAGATTATCATATTTCAAAAGAAGAAAAAAGAAAAGAAAAAAAGAAAAGACGAAAAAAGAAACAGAAAGATGGGTCTCTGAGTTTAGGAAGGAAGAGGGAAGGGATTTGTTTTGTTTCTTCATCCATCATTGGTCTTCAAACTCGTGCATGTGATCTAGAAGGTAGTTAGCTGCAAGTTCTTCATTCTTGTTACACGCAAAGAACACCTCTAAGACCATCGCACGATCAAACCCCATGGCTTCGAGCTGTTCCCCAAAACAAACAATAACAAAATCACAGTTCAGTACACAGCGCCATATATTTTGATTAACAAGTACAGATGCAGATGCAAAGATCAGAGGAACAAACCCGTTCAATGGCTTCACGCTCTTCAGGTGTAACGGTTACAGCTTGTGGCATTGCTGCTTCCAACTGTTCCATAACATTCCTGGCGGCATTGGTGAGATAATGAAATGTCAGCTTAAAGGCTTTACTAAACAAAAGAAAAAATGAAAATGTAATTGAGAATGGTGATCTATAGCTCACTCTTCTCCCTCGACAGGTTCATTTATCAAGCGTAGGAAGTCAGCCTGGTGCTCTTGAATTAGTCGCACAAGCTGCGGGTTTTGTTTACCAAGTTCCTGAAGCATAGGCTGCAGCAAAAAACAGTATTAGTGAAAAATCAATATCATATATTCTGCCAAATAAAGAATATGAGGTTAATAGTTTTACCTGTAGAATTTGTGGGTTTGCTTGTACCATAGCTCGCAAGGCTTGGAACTATGAAAAGGTAAAAAGAATTGCAGAAGTCTTTTATATGAGAAAAATAATTCAAATGAAGTTTGTTAATCTCCAATGGAAAAGTATTGGAATATACCTGCTGACTGTTACGCAGGAAGTCAAGATTACCAGCTCCGGCGCCAGCATCCGCAGCAGGCATGCCCTGGATGCAGACAAATAAGAGTCGATGTCAATAAAACAAATTCACAAGGGAAAACTAAACAAAGAAATAGGTCCATAAGTTTGAAGACTCTACCTGGGGGAACAGGTTTAATGGATTTGCGTTTGGACCACCAGTTGCAGCTGCTGGAGCTGCTTGTTGGGGCTGTGCTTGAGGATTTGCTGCCTGTTCACCAGTAGATGGGGCTTGAGCAACTGGCGGGACTTCAGCTTGAGCAGGGATACCCTAAAATGTATCAAACAAGAGTTCAATAGACTAGACAGAGAAAATGTTGCTTAAGTTCTTTCAAACCGAAAACAAAGGTAAATACATTATATTAAAGGAAAAAATAACATCAATAAGTGGAATGAAATCATACTGAGTACAGATATTCAACGGCTCTTTCAGGGTTGTTGAAGGCAGCTCTCAGAGCACGAACAACAGTGTCACGATCCCAACTACCTCCACCCATGTCAAGAATTTGCTGAACAGTAGACTCTAAAGTAGTTCCAGCAACAAGGTTTGACGCTGCTTGACCATACACATCTGTTTGAACCCTGTTTATACCAAGAAAGAGGAAAACATTAAGATGATCATCAATCAATGCACTTGAAATTCGACAATGTATATAGTAAAGTTCTGAAAAGTGCTTACGAAGCAGCAGCAGCAGCTGGAGCTGCAGCGGTAGCGGTTCCACTTGTAGGCTCTGGACTGCAAAACGCAAGAAAAAATAACAGAAAATGAACAAGGCAGCAAATACAATAAGAGACTGATAAATTTCCTTTCCAAATTGAGGTAAATCAATGTTAGAGGAACTCACACTGACACAGTTGGAGCAGAAACCTGAGGTGTAGCTACTGTCTGAGCAGGCTGAGCCTAAGAATCCAAGCAAATCCATTAGACATAAAACTAGGAGTATGATCTAGAAAGCCTCAAACACCTGAGTAAACCATAACGATAATACATAAGAACTTTATTCACCTGAGTAGCACTAGGTGTTGGTGTTGGTGCAGGTGCAGATGCGGTTGATGCGCCACTAGAAGAAACCTTGGTCTGTATTTTATCAAGATAAATGGTAAAAACTTGTTAGCATTCTAATTAAAAGAATCCTATCACAAAATACTAATGTGAAAACCGTGAACCTAATACATCACCTTGGACAACATGATAACAATGAAACTTTTCTCAACAACATTGTTCTCTTCCAATGTAGTCTCATCCTTTAAAACCTTCCCTTGGTGGATCAGCATCTGCTTAGCAGCAGGGTACTGCGCACCTTGAACAGTTTCTATAGCTTTTTTGACTTCAGAAACCTGAAACATCACACAAAAATATTAATATGCATCTCAATAATATTGAAACATAGTGACTATTGAATTGAATTGTGAATTTATGAGAACTTGTACAGATGGATCCAAAGTATAATTAGTTCCAGCATAATCCTAATTCGAAACAACAACCCATACAATCACTATACTCACAGGCTCACCAAAAACCCTAATTCGAATTCATGAATCCGTTTACATAAACGAAAACACGAATAGTCACAACCCTAACAGTATGGTGCAAAAGAAACCTAGAATTTCAAATCAAACACTAACGAGATTCACTAATCAAACCACACAAGAACAAAAAAAATTCCCAAATCAAAACTACGGAACCAAATCAGACCTAATCAACAGTTACAAGAAACGGAGAAGACGATTCGAATTCGAAGAAACCATTAAGTATTTACCGTATCCGCAGGTTTAACTTCGATCTCGAAGTTCGTACCACTGAGCGTCTTCACGAAAACCTTCATCGTTTCGGAGAATTAAGGGAAAAAAAAAAAGTAGAGAAAAAAAAAATAAAGAGAGAAGCTTAGAGAGAGAAGCAAAGTATAGAGAGAGACCGCTTTTGGGGTATTGAGTCAGCTTATATATCAACACAATTAATACGTAAAGGTTAATCGTCTACGTGCGCGTTTATATTAACTTTGGTGTGTCAAGATTAATCATGTGAAGATCACGACAGTGTGGTGGTTTTTAAGCCGTTGGATTAATAATGGAGTATGGGATGTGGTGGAGATGTGTATAGGTAATTGTAGACTCTTTCTCAAAATCAATTAAATTACTGCTTTGTATTTGGAAATTTTGAGTATATCTTTCCTATAATCTTTTTGGCATGCGATATTTACTCAATGAGATTAGTAATTGTTACATAATCTTATAAAGTTATAAGAAAAAATACAAAAAAAAAAATTGTATTAGATCAGACTTAATTTTACTTATTGGATTTTGGAAGAATCAAAATAGTAAAATTTATATTTTGATTTGATTGCAAAAAAAATCATGTTAATAATTTAATTATTTTTTATCACAAGGTGAATCTCAAAAAAAATTCTTAATTATTTACAATATTTATATTCAAAATAAACCATTCCATCTTAAGGTCAATATGCTGATAAATATTTAAAACAATACATATATATATATATATATATATATAATAATAGAAAATATGTATTTGCAAAATTAAGCATTAACCATCCATTAAATTAAGCTAGGTCTCTAACATTAATATTTATAAGTTAAGCTAGGTCTCTAATATTTATTAATAATATATTTATATGTATAAATTGATTCTGTCAAATATTACAATTTTAGATGCTATGTATATATTTTTCTAATGAAACTATTTTTTTTCAAACACCTAATGATTAATAAATTTATATCTAAAAATAGTTAATTGATTTAAATATAACTTATATAAGATAATTATTGAGAATACCTAATGATTACTAATTTATATAAACTTTTTTATAGACAAAGATAACATAAGCAAATCTAGTTCAAAATTTTAATCTTTCATACTACTCCTTTGTCAATCATGAATTTCTTCTATCCTCACCACTAAGGCAAAGGAATCAGCTCTAATGGATTCGCTTTAAAGCGATAGTGCAAACTATACACGGATCGAGAAACCATTATCGATTGCGGTATACACGTTTATGGAAAAAAAAATATGAGCCAAGGTTGAAGTAGCAATTATTAAGTTTTTTTTAGCAATTGCTAATTTGATTGCCACCACACCGCTCATAGAACCCAATGAACAAAATCTGTTAGAAGTAACTGAACTTCATACGTTCTCTTCTATGTTCCTAGATGAATCAATGTAGAATATGTCATCTTCCAAAGGACCATGTGCTCAGTAGATCAATGGAAACTCTTATCTTCTTTCAAAGATGTGAAGAAGCTTTTAGGATGTAACAATATGTTAATTTTAATTATTGGGGTTTGGAAAACTCAAAATAAGAAAAGGTATATTTTTGTCCGAAAAAAAAGTTATACTTTGATTTAGTTGCAAAAAAATTTTTGATGTTAATAAGTTAACTTTTTTTAACCAGTCGGTAAATCACAACAATATTTTTCCTTAATTATTAACAAAATTTCTATTCAAATTAGCCATTCCATCTGAATGTCAATATGCTGATAAATATATAAAATAATACATATAAGTAACTTTTAAAATAATAGAAAATTTTGTATTTTCATTTACTATCCAATAAATCAAGAGAGGAATATAAAATTATATATATATATATTGACTCTTTCAAATCTTACAATTTTAATTGCTATGAATATATATATATATATATATATATACATTAATGATTATTAAATTTATATCCAAATTTAGTTAATTAATTTAAATATAAGAAAAGATTGAGAATACCTAATTTCAACCAAGAGAAAAATAACATAAAACTAATAGGTAAAATCTGAAGAAAAATATGGTTGAAGGTTAGTAGTCTATATTATGAGCTTCAGTCCACACTCCATTATGACCTTATGTTAGTCCTCCAAATGCTATTTAGGAATTAACTCGTCTATATTTTGTTATACATTTTTGCAATAGATCAAGCTATGTAATTATCCGAAGCCTCTACAAGCATGGATGTACAAAATGTGAACTTCTAATGAATGGTTCTTGTTTAATCTAACAAATTATGGTATTGAAGCAAGCTTTGTGGCTTGGATAATGCTTCAACAACCATAACACAATCAAATGTTACCTAATTTGTTGAAAACGCTTGTTGTTTTAAGGGCCCTATTGAGGCCACAAGAGTCTTAGTGAGTTTTTTCCTTTAATTAATGAACTATATTACACAAGAGTCTTTACTCATTTCTTCATTGCATGTAAAAATAAATTTTAATAAATACCAAAACTTCAGCTAAAAAGCTAATCTTATTTCTTCTTGAAATTTTGAATGTCTAAGAGCATCTCCAATGAGGGTTTATAGGAAGATTTTTAGATTAAATTTAATTATAAAATAAATGAATAATGATGAATATGTTAAAGACATATCCTTAATTAAGAGGTTTAAGGACCAGCTCTTAGAGCTATGTGGAAGCAAAATATTGGTGAAAGCTGTAAATTTAACAACCCCTAATGAAGTTTACCATTGGAGAAAGAAAGAATTAAAGATTTCTAAATAGATTAAAAATTGTTAAGAACCTGTTGATGTTCTAAAGACTTGTTTTTTTTGATATAATGTTGCAAGCTTAATTATTAAAATAGGGAAAGTACTCCGTTACAAGGAAAAAGCGGACCTTAACATGGCAAAACAAGTCCAAAAACAAAATGTAAGAGTCCAAGCTTGGCTAAAAGTCGATAATACTTGAAGGAGATGCTACTCTTTCCCAAGTGTAGTCGCTCCAAAAAGTAGTAGCTACGAATTGTGTAGCTAGCAACATCTCCATCACCTCCTTTGTGGTTGCTCATGTCAAGGTCGATGAATATCTTGGGAGCTGTGTTTGCAATGTTGATGAGACGTTTGTCATATTCCTCGGGAACGATATCGATAACGATCATTTTGAAGTTGCCGCATCTGAAATCAGATGAGATACTTTACTTGAGCTTCTCGGTAACGATAAGAACCAACTCTTGCAACGAGTAACACTTACCAAAAAGATACATAAACCAAACAAACATTAAGAGTGAGGCTGGAAAACATCGAACCAAGTGGCTAGAAGGGACAAAGCTTGCTAAAGATACATCGAGGCTTGAAAGGCAATTTTGAGAATCATGGCAGTATTCTTATCCCGGAAAAGATTCTTCATCCATCTAACTCCATCCGCAAAATTAGTAGGTGGAGAAACATAAGCCTTTCTAGTGTAGAATGACCAATATCTCATTAGCACAAGCATAATAAAGAACAAGTGCTTGTCTTAGTTTTATCATGAGAATTGTAGGGAATCGTGTGACCCCATCTAATTAGTCTAAAGTTAAGATCATCCATGAAAGAGGATGTTGAAAACCATTTTGAGGACCGAAACAGTGCATTTGAACTAATAGGTAAATAGATTCAACAATACGATATGCTTAACCAGAAAATTGAATAGTGTTCCTACATTTTTCAAAATAGAGGGTAGATTTACAAAACAATATAAAATAAGAGGGCTTGTTTACAATTTTCACTAAACCCAAACTTAGACCGATCCGTAAACCGAATTTACCAACTCATCCAAACATCACGGGTGGGTCGATGTTGCAATCAGCTTTAGGTGAGAAAACTAAACGGAGAAGACAAACAAAACAAATATGCCGAAGAAGAAGCCGGCGAAACATTCCGGCGACGATGACATCACAGCTCCGGCATCACCACAAATCGGATCTTCGATTGATACTTGGTGGTGGTTAACACATAAAGGCACCACCACTTCATTCATCTGTATCTCCCTCTTCGCATTACTGATCAGATCTGCTGTATCGATGTATCCATACTCCGGCGCCGGAACTCCACCTAAGTTCGGCGATTTCGAAGCTCAGAGACATTGGATGGAGTTAACAACGAATCTTCCGATCATCGATTGGTATAGAAACGGCACTAACAACGATCTTACTTACTGGGGATTAGATTATCCTCCTTTGACTGCTTATCAGAGTTACATCCATGGAATCTTACTTAGAATGTTCAATCCTGAGTCCGTTGCTCTTCTAAGCTCTCGTGGTCACGAGTCTTATCTTGGGTATATCAATCATACTTGATCTGATCTGATCTGATCCTTCAATTTGTTGCTTGTTGTGTGTAATTAGGTTGGTTAATTGGAGTTACATTGGGTTTTGATATGCAGAAAACTGTTGATGAGATGGACAGTCTTATCGTCTGATGCTCTCATATTCTTCCCAGCTGCTCTGTTTTTTGTGTTGGTGTACCATAGGAATCGAACTAGGAGCAGTAAGAGTGAAGTGGCATGGCATATTGCTATGATTCTCTTAAACCCTTGTTTGATCCTCATTGATCATGGCCATTTTCAGGTTTGTATTGTGGTTATATACCATGTTCTATGGTTGTTTGTATATGATTCTCATTAGAATTATGTTTGTTTTAGTACAATTGTATCAGCTTGGGTCTAACAGTCGGTGCTATTGCTGCGGTACTCTGTGGGAGCGAGGTTCTCACTTGTGTTTTGTTCAGTCTAGCTCTCAGTCATAAACAGGTAAATTTTCTACTTTTGTTTTTCTTATGTTTACCTAGTAGAATGTTTGTATACTTTGCTCTATTTTACAGAAAGATTAAGTTAGTGCTTGATCCTTTTTAGTTATTTGTAGATGATCTGACATGTAATGGCTCTAAAATATGAGTAGAGTTACAACCATTATCTCAAAATGTCTAATTTGTTGAGGTTGTTATGTAGTGTTTATTGCCATACGTACTTCCCATCGTCACAGTTATGTACACTGTTCTGTACATAGAATTTAATCTTATGCAGGGCTTGATTTGTCCCTTTGTTTATGTATGTAACTAGTTATAGCATGTTGGTCAAATTCTGCTCCAGTTTAACATGTCAATACTGTTTGATTGTGTCCATGTTGCAGATGAGTGCATACTTTGCTCCTGCCTTTTTCAGCCATCTGCTTGGAAAATCACTCAGAAGGAAAAACCCAATACTTTCTGTGGTTAAGCTTGGAATTGCAGTCATAGTGACATTTGGTATTGTTTGGTGGCCATATCTGCAATCTTTGGACGACTTCTTAATGGTAAATACATATTTGATAACTTCTCGAAAAAGAAAAACTAATTATTTGTCTCTGGTAGAACGAAGAAAATTGTACATTCTGCTTCCTACTCGGATGTAAATTGCACACACCTACCTACCCAATAGCTCTTGTTCGTTTTTTGCTTATTAAGGAGAAGCAAATTGCTGATGATGCAGGTTCTCTCCCGTCTTGCTCCATTTGAGAGGGGAATATATGAGGATTACGTGGCAAATTTCTGGTGCACTACGTCCATACTCATAAAATGGAAAAAACTGTTCACAACACCATCCCTCAAATCTATTAGCTTAGCTGCAACTGTATTGGCTTCTTTCCCTTCAATGGTTCAGCAAATCTTGTCACCAAGCAATGAAGGTTTCTTATATGGCTTGCTCAACAGTTCAATGGCTTTCTACTTGTTTTCCTTCCAAGGTATTTTAACTTGATCATTATCTCCACATTCAATATCACCATATTTGCCAATTGCCATAAATTACTAATGTAATGGTACTTTTTTTTTGTTTCATTGTGTTTGAATCTGCAGTGCATGAGAAATCAATCCTGATGCCTTTTCTCTCTGCAACACTATTAGCTCTCAAACTCCCTGACCATTTCAGTCATTTAACCTATTACGCTCTCTTCTCGATGTTCCCTCTTCTTTGCCGTGACAAACTCTTGATCCCTTACCTAACATTATCTTTTCTCTTCACCATCATCCATCATTCACCTGGGAATCACCATTCGATAGAGAAAACTAAAGCTTCATTTTTCTCATTTACAAACTTCCCGGGTTATGTTTTCTTACTAAGAACCCATTTCTTCATTTCCGTAGTTCTTCATGTCCTCTACCTTACCATTCAACCTCCCCAAAAGTACCCTTTCCTATTCGACGCACTGATCATGATTCTCTGTTTCTCATACTTTGTAATGTTTGCCTTGTACACCAACTATACGCAGTGGACTTTGTCAAGTCATTCCAGGTCCTCTGATAAAGAAAAGAAACACATCTGAAGACAAAAGACAGAGCTTTTGATTGAGAGCAAGGTTGTCTAACCCAGTTCCATTTTTGTTTTCTTTGTCTGTCTTTTTGGCTAATTTGAACATAGTTTAGGGTCTTTTACCAAACCAAGTGAAGATCATCAAAATAGAATCAAGCTAGACAGAACCCGTTTACGCAAACCGGTGGTTTATCATCAGACTTGTTGTACGTGAGCATGTCCTTACGAATTTTCAAAACAAGAACGTACAACAAAGACATGTATTCTCTGTAGTCAGATTGTTGATAATTTGATATGTTGAGGCAATTGATGTAGTAGTACAAAAAGGACATGTATTCTCCCAGAGAAGGCGTTCTTACACGTCTTTTGACCTCTCGTACTATTCTAAGTTTGATTTTCTTACACGATGACACACAAAATAGTGTTAACAACTTTTAATGCACGATTAGTTTCAATAAAACATGGTTTTTTTTTTTTTTTTGTCAACACATGGTTTGCATTCTCTAATGTCTAATCTATTAGATTTTTGCTTAAATGGTTTGCTTAATTTATTACTTATTAGTATTTCACAAACTTATAATTTAAAAGTTGTTTAACCCGAATGTCCAAAGTTTTAGTTATTATTTGACTTTTCTTTATAATGTAGACATTTTTATACCATCTATAAATACTGTTTTTTCGACACTTATCCTTAATAATATATATACTTTTTTTTTTCTCCTTTAATCCTCCTTAAATAATTTTAATTTATTTGTATAATTTTATTACTTCAAAATCCAAATTTTTTTTAGAAAGGCCATTAATTTAAATTTATATAATGTTGGTAAATAATATTTTTTAGATTTAAAAAAAATATTTTAGAAAAATTTCTTAAGCTTTTAGGATGTACCAAAAAATAAAATAAAATAAGAAGCGTTCTTAAATAAATTTAGAACATTTCTTGAACTCTTATAGGAACCCTTTGGCAATAATGAAAAAGGGGAACCCTTCATGGACATAAAAATTTTGTGGTAGTTTGAGAAACTTTCCAAAGTTTGTGAAATATTAAAACTTGTTTTTGCAATAATGGTATGTGAATTAAATGGTAATGTGTAGCAAAATAAGGTAAAAAATATCAAGATTTTTACTGATTTAATTCTCCCATATCTTCCATTTCTTTAAATGAATATGCAAGTATCATAATTAGTTCTTCTTGATTTAGTACCCTACTTGAAATATATTTTATTACATCGAGACTTCGTTACAACACTATAAATACACCATATTGTTCTCTATCTCTCCCTCTTAAACATCTTTTACTTTTCTTTTCGAATCTCTTTGTTGCTGAAAGGGAAAAAATTAAAACCAAAAAAAATGTTGCTTACAATATTAAATTCACTCCTCGTTATATTCGTGACGTTAATGTTGAGAGTTTTATACGACACCATATCGTGTTACTGGCTAACACCTAGGCGAATCAAGAAGATCATGGAACGGCAAGGCGTGACCGGTCCTAAACCGCGTCCGTTAACCGGAAACATCCTCGAAATCTCGGCCATGGTTAAGCAATCCGCTTCCAAAGATTGTGACTCTATTCACCATGACATCGTTGGCCGCCTCCTCCCGCATTACGTTGCTTGGTCCAAACAGTACGGTATGGTCTTGAATTGTAACAAAATTGTTATATTCTAAACATAGATTTTGTTATTAACTTAATAACCAACTTTAATTGATTTTTTTTTGGGGGGGCTAATGGTTCATTTGTATTGCAAAAACTTTGGGAAGAATGTTTTGGCCTTTAAATTTGATTACATGTTATAAAATGAGTAAACCTTATATTAGATAACGTTTTGATAAAACAGGGAAGAGGTTTATTGTGTGGAACGGGACGGATCCTAGGCTTTGCTTAACGGAAACAGAATTGATAAAGGAGTTGCTGATGAAACACAATGGTGTAAGTGGAAGATCTTGGCTCCAACAACAAGGGACTAAGAATTTTATTGGCCGCGGTCTCCTTATGGCTAATGGCCAAGATTGGCACCACCAACGCCACCTCGCTGCACCGGCATTTACCAGTGAAAGACTTAAGGCACGTCAATAAACTAACCTCATGCAAAATGAAATTGCAAAATTAGTACTTGACGTTGAATGAAAAAATTAATACCCTTTATGATGTAGGGATACGCAAGGCACATGGTGGACTGTACAAGCAGGCTAGTGGAGAGGCTGAGGAAGGAAGTTGGGGAAGGAGGAGGTGAGGTGGAGATAGGTGAGGAGATGCATAAGCTCACAGCTGATATTATATCTAGGACGGAGTTTGGAAGCAGTTTTGAGAAAGGCAAAGAGCTTTTTAACCATCTCACTGTCCTCCAGCGCCGTTGCGCTCAAGCCACCCGCCACCTCTGCTTTCCCGGCAGCCGGTTCGTTTTCTTCTTCACCCAAAAAATCGTAATCTTTTTATAATTTTTTCCATTGATTGGAGAGGCTTAAATTGTTTAAGGTGGCAGCGGATGAAACATACTAGACAAGTCCGCTGCCACCATACAAATTTTAAAATAAAAATTAAATATTTGTGAGGCTATGATGCAAAAATATTTGAGTCACTATTTAGTATTTATGATTAACCTTTTAATTTTGGTCTAACGTTGACACATATTTTGTATCTAGGTTTCTTCCAAGCAAATACAACAGAGAGATTAAGTCCCTGAAAATGGAAGTGGAACGTTTGTTGATTGAGATCATACAAAGCCGGCGAGACTGCGCTGAGATGGGTCGGAGCAGCACTCACGGCGACGACCTTCTCGGGCTTCTCTTGAACGAAATGGATAGCGACAAGAATAACAATAACAACAACAACAATAACAATCTCCAGTTGATAATGGATGAATGCAAAACATTCTTCTTTGCTGGCCATGAGACCACTGCTTTGCTCCTCACATGGACAATGATGCTCCTCGCCGATAATCCCACCTGGCAAGAAAAAGTCCGCGACGAGGTCAGAGAGGTCTTTGGCTGCGATAGCCTTCCCTCGGTCGATCGACTATCCAAACTAACCTCGGTACGTACATTCACTTTTACATATACAACTTATAACTTCTAAAACGTAGACCAAATATCAATATATCTCTTGCAAATTCATAGAGTCAACATAGGATTTATGTTATACGAGACAGAGTAGTTAGTGGCGGACCGCGGTTATGACAATTTGTGGCTAACCATTCATGAGTTTGGTGTACGGTACGGTCTAGTCTACTAATCCATATAGTGACAGTTTCAACTTTTAGGCCTTTAGTTTTTTGTCCTGACCACATTGTTTAGATTTTCAGTAGGACTCGAACTCCACTAACCCCATAGATATAAAAAGATGATATTTGTTGTTTGCTCCAAATAACAATTCTACAACTATATCATATAGTAACTTATATTATTTTTATTTGAATTAGCTTTATGATGGGTGCGTGTGGGGTATTAACATTTAACACAGTATAGGCAATGCCACTAGCATCCGTAGTGCGTCTTCCATAACTAAGCTCTCTTAACATAGTCATAGTCCGCACAAGAAGAACCCTAATGAGTAGATATCATTTAGTTTTGTCTTCATGCTTTGTCTTAATTCCTAGCCAAGACCCAATTTACAAATATAAAAAAGTATCTAGCTAAGGTTTATTGATATTTTACTGATATCTATTCATTTGGGATCAATGGGTACATATTGTTTATATAATCATTCTACAAAGAATCATATTTTTGTTCTTAGAAATCTTTAGATATGATTAGCATTGGTTTAAGCCAGCTTTGAAATTGGATACGATCTAGAGATTGGTAAGTAGATTTTTGAAGCATTTATAATATTTGTTTAGTGATTAGCACTAAGGCATGCTTTGTATAAAATATTATCTAAAAGATCTAAACCTGTATTAACTAATGATTAGATTTTGACAGCTTCATTGATAGTCTTTTTTTTTTCCAAAAGGAAAAGTCAATTCCCAAACTAAAAAAGATGTTTGAGAAAGAGTCAAGAGGCACTTCGCATGATCACAAAGATATGATTTTCCGACAAAAATTATTAGAAAAATTTATGCTAACTTCTTTGTCTTTTTCTCTTCTCTTTTGCAAACAGTTAAGCAAAGTGATTAACGAGTCACTAAGACTTTATCCTCCAGCTACTCTTCTACCAAGGATGGCATTTGAAGATCTAAAACTAGGTGATCTAACCATTCCTAAAGGTTTATCTATATGGATACCGGTTCTCGCGATCCATCACAGTGAAGAGTTATGGGGTAAAGACGCAAACGAATTCAACCCCGAACGTTTTGGAGGTAGGCCATTCGCGTCCGGTCGCCATTTCATCCCATTTGCAGCCGGTCCAAGAAACTGTATAGGACAACAGTTTGCATTGATGGAAGCAAAGATAATATTAGCGACGCTAATTTCCAAGTTTAACTTCACGATATCGAATAATTATAGGCATGCCCCAATGGTTGTTCTTACTATAAAACCTAAGTATGGAGTTCAAGTGATATTGAAGCCATTGGATTCATAAAGGATTTAAAAAAGTGATTTGGAATGCCTTGGTAAAAAAAAACACTGAGAGAGAGGAAATATTTTGGGGTTTTGAAAGATACAAATCGGAAAAAATGTTGTACTAGTATGAACATCAAATTATGTTAATTCTTTTTTCTCAAAAATACATCTTCTTGTTTTTATCTTTGGTTACGACATACGAGGGATACTACTTAAAGTGTGACGAGAACAAACTCAAAACCCACATGATTGTTTCAACATGTTTGTAAATGATAAATTAATAATAAATAGCATGTTTGTATGCATTTGTTTAAACCTATAATATTTCAAACATAAATTTGATATGATCTATGGTAGACAAAAAATGTGTATCGATGACATATATTTTTGAGTTGATGTTCTTAGACTTCTTTGGATACATACTTTAAGACTTCAGAAAACTATTGATATGCCAAAAATATAGTAAATTTAATGTTGGGATTCGAAGTGAGAAGGCTGAAAAGAAGATTTCGAACTAATGTATTTTATCATTACCACATCTTCCAAATGATTATGTTTTTCTTTAGGCCAAAACATATGTTTTAATTTATTCAACAAAGACTAGTTGTAATAATATAAATAAATGTCCTTAGTTATAAATTAAACATAGAAAGATATGAAAGGTTATGAGTTATGACTGTTGTCTTTGTGTAAGGTCATATTTGTGTTCTTTGAGATTGCAAATGATATATAATCACTAACTCACTGGCATATGGCCAAAAGCATATGTCCATCGATCACCTTTATTGGCTTTAGAAAGTGAAATCGACATTCAATAATAATAAAAGTCATAATGTTATATTTAGATGGGTTCAATCTAGATAAGCCTTAAAATAATAAACAAACATAAACACAAGAAATATAATAATCAAAGAAACAAAAAGAATGATTAGTAATGGGGAAAAAAAAGAGTTGTTCATCTTTTATTTTTCTTGGTTAAGTTTGGTGGCAGCCTTTGCACTTATAATGACTAAGGTTGATTCTTGCTTCTTTATCTTGTTATTTTATTCTTATAAATATAATGGTAAATTATAGGTATTAATTATTTGTTAGGTCTTAATCGGAGTGCATGGAAGAAAAGAAAAATAAAATATTTGTGTTAACCACATTGCAGAAAGGTAAAACAAGTTTACAAAGAAACTCTATAATGATTATAAAATCATAGATATATAAACTTCTTTATATAATACCATATAAATTATGTGTATTCGTTCAAAATTTTTATATAATTAAATTTTTGTTCCAATCGCAAACGTGAATCTAAAACTAAGTTTGTTCCATTTGACATATCATATAAAACTTTTATTCATTCTGATCTATATTATACATTTTATTTACATTTGAAACTTAGTATTAATTTATTATTGATATAAGTAACAAAAAAATTGTTTCTGTAATTAATGTTTTCTATTTTTAATGCAAAATTATAATTTGTTCGATTAATAACCAAGTAAATTATATATTTTAATCTAAAACTGAACTTTTAAATACTACTTAGTTTGAAATAAAAGGTGTATATATACTTTTTGAATAGATGTTTATGCTCGAATGGGTCTTAGAAAAATTCAGTGGCACATTTTTCTGAACTGACAAGTCAAAAACATATCGTCATAATTTTAGATACACTCCAATATAGATATAATAATTTGATGATATTTTCCGTAACGCAATCAATCTTATATATACTATGCAAATCTGTTCTTCGTTGTCGTGAGATTCGTAAAGAATGATCCTATATATTTAGAATGCATATTTATTTATTTATATGAGAGTATATTTTCTCTTGTAGTATTTTGAAAAATATACACTACAATAGAAACTATTATATGGAAACATGCACACGCGTGTGTATCTAAATTAAATAGTGACACTATATCTTGTTTGACGATGATATAACAAAGATCCCTCCCACTATCAAAAGATTAAAAAAGAAAATCTTTGGGATCATAGAAGATTTGGTGGAAATGTGAAAATTAATACTATTGTTTTTTTTTCTTACACATATTGACTAATTTCTTTTGTGTTATTTTTATATGAAAATTATTTAACTGTGATGTTTTGATAGATTTTTGCTCACGTTGTAACTTTATACATAAAAATCATAGTATTAGTTGTTTTATTCTTAGACAATCGTGGTACAACTGTTTTAAATAAACTACATGATGCGTAAAATCAATTAGTTGATATTTTGTGTTACGTGCAAAACGATCAAATAATAGATAACTAGTTAATTAAGTGACTAAATTTAATATAATAAGTGACATATGCAAAACTAAACAAGATAGAATAACCATCACTACAATAGATTTGTCTAGTTTAAACTTAGCAAAAAATTGCAAAAATAAGTAATTGTGATTTCAAACGAATTTTGAATAATGGATTTAACGTTTTAAAATATGTGCATTTGCGAGATTTTTATGATTGGTTAACCATATATGTACTCAGTAGAGGACCTAGGATATAATTCCACCTACGTCAAGCATAAGTAATTTTTTTGTTGTTTGTTTATAGACTAAATGTCTTTTGGTTATAATAATGAGGAGATTTTTGAAATTTTGGCAGATCAGTTGATCCCCTTTCATGTATGTACTACAATGATTAAATAAAAAATGAACAAAATAAATATAAAATATAGTTATAAAAATGTATAAAAACACCAAAACTATATTATTACGATAAAATAATGAACATGATTACTAATTGAAAACCATACACAAATTATTTAATAATTATTCAGAAAAATATTAATAACGAAAAATATATTACTCTATGCATTTGAATATTTGATTCATCAGCAAAAATTGCATCTAGTAATATGACATATATACTACAAAATATTTGCTCAAACTCGCAAGTCTTCCTTTATGAAATGCTACAATTCTATGTAGCAATTTGGTTAGGGAACATTTTCATTGATGGGCTGCATATATATTCAAAAGAACTTGGATATCATTATGTGTTGGGCTTTGCCGATACCTTAATTAATTCCTCATGGTCATATATAAAGCAATGCCTTACATGCACAAATGCACATAATAATAATTTATCACATAAGTTGTTAACATTAAAACAAAGATGCTAAATTAATTTAGTGGTTTACATCCCACTTATACTCTAACTTAGGCATTTCTTTTCCATGTGTGAAATAGATTCCATCTTCTCTAGCATCCCAATAGTTTTTTTTACCATGATGAAATACCAAAGAACCACTTTCATATGCTACAAACGATGTATGAAACTTGAAATTAGGCCCTTGCCATAAGTCACAAGCAAATAACGTCCCCGCAATGCCATCATGAAAACTAAAATCGTAGGTTTCTCCGGTACGTAAGAAATGGAAACCTAGATCGTCGTCTTTTGATCTGCAATGAATCTTCAAAGCATTGTCTAGACCAAGAGAACTCTTAATGAATACAGTGTTTTTCTCAAATGAGTCACTCAATCCTACGCACAATCCAATAACGAGCAGAAAACACAAGAGACGATTCATTGTGTTAACTTTTTTGAACTGATCTTTGAGATTTAGAAGTAATATGTAGATAAGAAAGAGGGACAATGTTCTTTTTATATACAAGTGTGTTACATGGTTGTTCATTAAGTTTTGGTCTTTCATATTTTGAAACTTTTGATAATTAAGGTTGTTTTGACTGGTATGAATCTGTTGAGTACTTTTAATTTTGCAGTTTTTCTTTTGTTTTGACTAATAGCTTTATTTCCAAGTTCTGCTTTGGAAATAAATCCTATTGTTACATATCTTAATATATTAAGAATCTCTTTTTATGTAAAACATCCACAAATTCACATCAATCAAACTTTACAAATTTGTATTTTTTTTTTATTGACAGCCACCATATTTTCTTAATTATTACTTTTTAGCTGTACCTAACCAATTTTCCTAAAGCACATATAATTAAGCATTCCAAAAAATTAATTTTTACAGTCAAAATATTAGAGCAATAAAATTTATAACCACATGTTAAAATCTACAGACAAAAACTTAAAACTACAACCGAAACCAATCAGACCTATTAATATCCTATTGCGACTTTCACTCCCATGTCCCATCCACTCCAATACATATATTATGGTTAAGCAATTTAAGTAAACCTGGTTTTTATCAAGCAAGAATGTTACACGTCACCATTTATTGGTCTACAGCCACAAATCCACAACAATCAAACTTTACAAATTTTATATTCCCATTTTTTATTTATAGCCAACATATTTTCTTAATTATTATTTTTTCTGTACAAAGCCATTTTTCCTAAAACACTTTTTTTCAACCATTCTAAAAAATTAAGTTATACAGCCAAAATATTAAACCAATAAAATCTACAGTCACAGCTAAAAATTTCAACACAAAAATTACAGACGAAAACCTAAAATTACAACTGTAACCAATCAGACCTATTAATATCCTATTGCTACTTTCACTCCCATTTCACTCTATTTATTTATATTATGGTTAAGCAAATTTATTTGGTATGTGTATGCAACTTATTTGGTATCCAAATTCTAAACTCACTTGGACAAGACGAACCATGTAATGAAATGCTACATTAATTTTATGTAGCAATTTACTACGGGGACTTTTTTAATTGATGGGCTGCATATATTCTGCATGGTCATATTGTAAAGCAAATGCGTATGTTACTACGTTACATGCACATAATAATTTTATTACAAAAGTTGTAAACATTAAAACAAAGCTGCTACATTTGTTTGCACCGCCGAGTCAGGGGTGGTTAAGTTCCACTTATACTCTAACTTAGGGATTTCTTTGCCATGTGTGAAATAGATTCCATCTTCTCTAGCATCCCAATAGTTCTTTTTACCATAATGAACTATGAAACCACCACCTTCATATGCCTCAAACTCTGCCTGAAACTTGAAATTAGGCCCTTGCCATAAGAAACAACCAAAACTTGTTGTCAGAAAGCTATCATGGAAACTAAAATCGTAGGTTTCCCCGGGACGCAAAAAATGGACGCCTAGATCGTCTGTCGATAAACAATGAATCTTCAAGACGTTGTTTCTACTAAGGGAACTCTTAAAGAATACAGAGTTTTTCTCATTAAATTTAAATGAGTCACTCAATCCTACACACAATCCAATAATGAGCAGAAAACACAAGAGACGATTCATTTTGTAACTTTTTTTGAATTGACCTTTGCTTTTGTATACTTCTTTGAAATTTAGAAGTAATATGTAGATAAGAAAGAGGGTCAATGTTTTCTTTTTTATACAAGTGTGTTACATGGTTATTCATTCAGTTTTGGTCTTTCCTATTTTAAAATTTTGATAATTAAGGTTGTTTTGACTGGTATGAATCTGTTGAGCACTTTTAATTTTGCAGTTTTTCTTTTGTTTTGAATAATAGCTTTATTTCCAAGTTCTGCTTTGGAAATAAATCCTATTTTTACATATCTTAATATATTAAGAATCTCTGTTTATGTAAAAGAATATATATATATATATATATTTTGGTCTACAGCCACAAATTCACGTCAATCAAACTTTACAAATTTTGTATTTCTTTCTTTTATTCACAGCCACCATATTTCCTTAATTATTATTTTTTAGCTGTACCAAACCAATTTTCCTAAAGTACATATTTTTAAGCATTCCAAAAAATTAATTTCTACAATCAAAATATTGAAGCAATAAAATTTACAGCCATATGTTAAAATCTACAGACAAAAACTTAAAATTACAACCGAAACCAATCAGGCCCATTAATATCCTATTGCGACTTTCACTCCCATTCACTCCAATACATATACACTATTATGGTTAAGCAATTTGAGTGAACCTGGTTTTTATCAAGCAAGTATGTAACGCGAAGATTTTACCTCACCATTTATTTTGTGAATGTAATGTTAAATTATCTATACTATTAATTGGGAAGGACAACTTGAAGCCAAACACCCCCAATTTTAAAAAAATATTTCATGAAAATAAAACCAGTTGCCAAACAGAATTAATGACAGCAAAAAAAAACAAAAACAAAAACAAAAACAATCTATATTTATGGAAATCATAATAATCTTTTACCATAAAAAGTGGACAATTAAATTCAAAATTAAATATATGTAAACAAATATATTTTGAATATACATAAACATATTTATTATTAATTTAATATTTTAATATAATTTCGAAATTAATAATGTATATAGAATGAAATCTAATAAAACAAAATCATCATATATCTAAAATAACAAAGATAACATTTTTGTAGAAAAATAAAAAAGATTAAAAAATATGTTAGCATATGAAATAATCAACTAATCAAATTCTACATAGTATATATACATAACTGATCATATTATAAAATTTTAAAAAATTATATAATTTTAAAATTTAAATAAAATTTAAATAAATCAATAATTAAATATTTGTTTGCTAAAATCATGCGAATAAACATTCTAGATCACATAAATTTCTTATTTTCACATAAAAACATTCATATTCAAAAAAATCAATCTAGCAATTATAGCACAAATGATATCTACAAAATTTATCATTAATTCAGTTAGTTAATGATTTTTATTTGGTCAAACCGTTAGTCAAACCGTTAGTTAATGATTATTCAATTAGTTTATGATTTTTATTTTGTCAAACCGTTAGTTAATGATTAATTTCACACAATCTTAACAAAAAAAAATCTTCATCCATTGGCAATTTGCATATCATTACTATTATCAAATATTAAATAATTGTTTTATCAAATCATAAACTACATTTTGAGATTATAAACATATAGAATTTCTATTAAGATTAAAACTAAATAACAAGTGGATATATCACATTTAAATGATTTTAACGACTTATTACTATTTATGAGAATCTCCCATTTTTAAATAATAAATGGATTATATTTTTAATGATTTAATCTAATTGAAAACAAATAAAATGTCAAATTGGTATGATATAAATGATATAATAAATAAATATCTACAAACATTATCTCACATATACGTACAATTTTAAACTATCCTTGACAAATATGATATATAAGTTTTGGATAACCGGTTGAAAAAAAAAATTGGTAGTTATATTTAATTCTTAAAATCTCAAAATATTGAACAAAATTGCGAATAAACATTCTAGATCACATAAATTTCTTATTTTCACATAAAAAACATTCATATTCAAAAAAATCAATCTAGCAATTATAGCACAAATGATATCTACAAAATTTATCATTAATTCAATTAGTTAATGATTTTTATTTGGTCAAACCGTTAGTCAAACCGTTAGTTAATGATTATTCAATTAGTTTATGATTTTTATTTTGTCAAACCGTTAGTTAATGATTAATTTCACACA